>NW_018020932.1:10620-33940 GCF_002006095.1 Pseudomyrmex gracilis | reverse complement strand
AAATTTCGGACGTATAGCAGCGTCAAAGTAGCATCTACTTTTTTTCTTACTCCTACTTTGAGCCTGTCAGAACCTACTTTGAGCCTATCAGAGCCTGCGCAGTCTGATCTGAGAATTGAACCCTACTGTAAAACTTTAGCAGGAAAAAAGGAAATTTCGGACGTATAGCAGCGTCAAAGTAGCATCTACTTTTTTTCTTACTCCTACTTTGAGCCTATCAGAACCTACTTTGAGCCTATCAGAGCCTGCAATGCGCAGTCTGATCTGAGAATTGAACCCTACTTTAAAACTTTAGCAGGAAAAAAGGAAATTGCGGACGTATAGCAGCGTCAAAGTAGCATCTACTTTTTTTTCTTACTCCTACTTTGAGCCTATCAGAGCCTATTTTGAGCCTGCAATGCGCAGTCTGATCTGAGAATGAACCCTACTTTAAAACTTTAGCAGGAAAAAAGGAAATTTCGGACGTACAGCAGCGTCAAAGTAGGATCTACTTTCTCTCTTACTCCTACATAAAAAAAAAATAGAATTGAGGCTCAATGTAGACGCTAAATTTCGACTCGGGTAATTACGACTAATTAATTTATGTAAACACGTCAATCATTTTTTGTAAGTATACGCGGCTTTTTTCTTATGTCATGTTTATTTTGATTTTTTTTCTCAAGTTACGTGATTACTACGTAATTCGGTCTCGGCAGATGTTACGCTAAATGCCTACGTTTTTGACAAGTTTTCCTTTATCCCCGGAGTACACTTTTGTCAATGTGTAAGAATGAGGAAAGCTTTTTTCGATATACTATGTTGTATACACGAAGAAGAGGGAAAAGCAAGGTTGTACACGGCGACTTTTATCGTACGAAAACCGTAAACGTTCTCGCACGACTCATAAAGTCGAACGTAAATGTTTCCCTCTCGTACTTTCCACATGTTATAGATATATATATATATATATTGTACAAGAGATATCCCCGCGCTCTTCTTTTTCTTGTACTACAATTCACTGTTTCGACCAACTTCTATACGCACGATTCACGAAATATGCTCGCGTGTACTTATTTTAGGAATGGCTGCTGCTGCTGCTGCTCGCGGAGAGAAACAGTTTGCGGCACACAGTAATGCGCGTACGATACGCGCGGGCGCGGCGTTAAGGGCGCGCAGGAGAAACGGATATGCATCGCGGCGCGGTTTGAGGAGACGGGGAGAGGAGCACAACCCCCTCTCCCCCCCCCCCGAGAAAGGGATATATCGATGCATGCGCGTGACCCCGATCCGAATCGCTCGAAATGCGAATCTCCCTCTCGAGTTCGGAGGCACTCGGAAAATAATTAGACCCATCGAGTTTCGGCGCGCGTGGTCTAATGAGAGGCTTCCTCCTCCGGGCGGATGCGACGGAATCTCCGCGATCTCTCTCCTCGCGCGGAATGCTAATCGCCTGCAATTACGCGATTGCATTTCGAGAGGAAAGAGAGAGAGAGAACGCGCGCGGGAACCAAAAAAAAAAAAATAGATACACAATGCGCGGAAGGAAATTTATATTGCGCCCGCGTAATCTCCTATAATTCTGCGCGCGCGTCGCTTTCAAACGGTAAAAGACAGATTAAACTGTTACTTTTTTTTTTCTCACAAACTCACAAATTAGGTCACTCTCTCAAAACGTTTAGCGATAAAAGGATCGTTGTTTTTTTTTTTTTTGTTTTTTTTTTATGAAGCTCGCGTTGCACGGCTTATTATTTGAATGACAAATATCAAGCCATTTGTGATTTCAAATTTTTTGTCTATATACATAACTCTGTAGTTTTTATTACACTCTCGTTGGTTTTATACGCGAAAGAATAGCAAAATCGAAAAATTTGTATTGCAAAACAGAGACACGATCGTATCTTATTACATTTAGTGGAGTTCTGTCAATTGATGTGTATACGTTTATTATGTCACACAAATTTTAAGCTTTCCGTCAAGTTTGTGCCTTTAAAGTGACGATTTGAACGCCTTGTAAAAACGATGAAATTTTATTCGTGTGTATTTGGAATTTTTAACGTTAAAAATCATATTTGTGTCGAGTCAGAGAAGCCGGCTCTGTAAAATATTACTAGGCTAATTCGAGATTACGAGAGAAATAGTGGGGGAGAGGAGGAGTCACCTTTCTTTCTTTATTGCGCGCGTACGCGCATTATTGCACTGCATAGCTGAAATCTCTCACGCCGGCGCTGCAGTCAAATTATGCATTCATTTATCGCTCATTATATGATCATCTTACCTTTAGTATGATAATATCGATAGAGCTTTCACAAAGGCGGAAAATGCAATAACGCGTGGAAAGTCAAAGTTAACGGGTGCTTTCATGTATAGACATAGAAAGATAATATTATCATTAAAATTTCCTGCATCGAAATTGCAGTTAAATTATGCAATTTCTCATATACTACGCTCGCTCCTATTATCTCGTGCGTGACTTATTAATATATTTTATAAAAAGAATTACAGAGTATTCACATATATTGGGAATATTTATATAAACGATTACAAACTCAATATACATGTATATATATATATATATATGTATATAACTCCCATGTACATGTATATACATGTATATTGAGTTTGTAATCGTTTATATAAATATTCACAATATATGTGAATACTCTCTAATTCTTTTTATAAAATATATTAATATATATATATATATATTAGGTCTATATATATATTAGGTCTACCGGAAAGTTCTGTCCGTTTTTGGAATAAAACAAAATACAAATTTTTCTTAATTTTTCAAAAATAGGATATACAAATTGCCCTCACGCTGGCAAGAAATTATTAATAATAATGGCAATTATATTATTTAATAAAGTTTATTGACGGTAAGAAAAATTTGTATTTTGTTTTATTCTAAAAACGGACAGAACTTTCCGGTAGACCTAATATATATGTGTATATATATATATATATGTATGTATGAGTGATATAGAAATTCTTTGTACTTCTTCAGTTTTTGATATCGCCGAAAAAAAGTCGTGCGTGCAATCACTCGCGTAAATTAATAATCAATATAAACAACAAATTTACATAACACAGCTCAATTAACCCTCTATGGGCCGAATTTTCTATCTGCAGACAACTTGCAAGGTATTTTATTTTGACATTTCAGGTTGATGGTGCTGCCAATATCCGTCATCAATATTGTTATTGGTTATTTCAGAAGCATTATATAATTAAGACGTATACATTATCTTGTGAAAAAAAAACTAAAACTATTTGGTAAAATGTGGATATATTAGCTTGTGACTTGAAAGTTACACGGGCCCATAGAGGGTTAAGTACAAACTAAATCAAGAAATAAGACTTCGAGAGCCAAACGTTGGATGTACGTGAGAAATATAATATTTTTCAATGTGCTTAAATTAATAAAATTCTTAAATTGAAACAACAATGTGTATTCATTTACATGTTAACAATTTATATTTCTCATGTGTTTCTTAACGCGATTGGCGCTTTTCAAAATTCTATTTCTTGTGATTTAGTTAATATATATATAAATACACAATAATATAAATTATAAATCAAATATAACGCAGACGATCTAAATATAGATATCTACGTAAAACCAGTATAAAATATTGCGTAAATTAAATCACTCTTTTAAAAACTTGTAAAATTCGATATACATATTTGAAATTTGTAAACTTTGTCTTACGCTACATTATTTAAACAGCGAGATTCAAAATAGTGTTTGTAAAATATTTAAACTTTGTGTACAAATATTACGTGGAGAGAAATATTTGTAACTTTTTTTTTTTAACATCGAGAGATACGTTTTTTGTTAATTTTGTAAAATGATTGATGCTAAAATAAAAAGAACTGAACGGTTTTTGTAAATTAAAATATTCAACAACTTACGTGTCGCGCAGGATATCTCAGCGAACAGCGCGATCGACAGTAATCCAACCGCGAGGAGGAGCGTGGTCAGGAACAACGATCTCGAGCTGCAGCCCATCACGGCATCACTACTGATCACCACTCGGATACGCGCAGTAGTTCTCGCCGGATATCACCGACGACGTCACACCGTTTCGTACTCCCGACGACGGCGCGCGAGAGACTTGTCTTTTCCCAGCTCAACTGAGTCCGAGGATCTTGCTGTCACTTTCGCGACGATAGTGTTTCGGCTGTCATCCGCGCGAAAGAGTCCGCTCGAATATCACCACTTCGTCGTTCAGCATCGACGAGATGCCGCCTACACGCGAGGAAGCTGTGGGTCCGCCGCGACAGAAACCAACATCCGCGGCCTCTCGTCGCGCATCTCTTCCGCACGCACTTGGAGTTTTTTTTTTTTCGCTTCGCAGAGCGAACAGTCACTTTTCACAGAGAGAGAGAGAGAGAAGAGAGACAATCTTTGGATCGCGGAAATCGATCGCACAAGAACCAAAAAAAGGAATCTGCAATTTGTTCGCGCAGCTAGAAATCGAATCTTTACACCGATCGTTACGAAGAAGACGGGATTGAAGCCGGTTGATTTACCGTCGCGCCGGAATACACAGCTCGATTGTCGGACTTTTAGAAGATCCCCGGCCGAATTCCCGAATTCGGGAGTGCAACGTGGAGGACCTGTTAAACTTGGGCGCGCCAAAGGCACGCCGTTGTAAGCGACGCGACTCAAATCACTGCATCGGGGAGAGAACTTCTCGTAGAAAGAGCTCGTCGTTCGATAATCGTGTGTGTGTGTGTGTGTGTGTGTGTGTGTGTTGCTAGATTAGATCCCGTTTCCGCTCGAGTTTATAACGCGCCTGCTCGATTGTGTGACGTCTTGTATTACTACGTGACGCGAACGTGTCGCGTTGAATTTAATTCGCGTACAACGAAATCGAGAAATATAAATTTTCGAGATAAAATTTATTAATTAATTATCACTATCGCGTTGTCAATGCTTGCTTGACACAAACAGCTCGCGTTCAACAATCGTCACCGACTCGGTACGTTTATATCGCGTTGCGACTTTTACCCAATTTTGCTGAGAGCGATGTTTGCGGAAATGTTTGTTCTACGCAATTTGCTTTATTGAGGCGCAAACGCGCCGTTTATGCTGATTGTAACGAGAGCTAACAAAGAGAGCGTGTCTAAATCCACGACCAAATGCGCGCACACATGCGAGCATATACTATTTGTCGTTTATTTTTTATATTACAAAGAGACAGAGTCGATCGATCCTTGATCTTTTGTCAAATTTCATCAGGTGCGAGGTTCTACGTTTGCGATTTCGAATCGTCGACCGCGATTTAATTCAACGCGCTGTTTCGCGGAAGAGATCGCAATATCAAAACCGTAAAAAAAAAAAATGCAACTTATTCGGACATTTGCTCTTCGATTTGCGATGATTTACGCGGCTAATTGAGCATATCTCTCGAATAATTTCGCATTTTTGGTCGGTTCCCGGCGAAATTCGCGCGAAAGAGCGAGTTTCGGTAAACCCGCGTCGGACTGTGGCAACGGTGGCATAAATCATCTTCGCGTTTCGCGCAAACCGACGGCCTTTTAAAATTGATCGTCCCGCGGCAGCTCGGGTTGTACTTGTAGATTGATATACCGATACATGTTTCCCGCGTGCCACAAATGTTTAAAAAAAAAAAAAAAACGTCGCGGTCATAAATTATCGTTTCCGATACTCGTCCCGCACGCTAAACGCGCGCTCGAATTGATATCGTAGTACAATCCGTGTAATTAGGGTTAATGCGAAGGGAAAGAGGCGGGGAAAAATCGACACAACGCGAGAGATCGCGATATTTTTTTTCCGAGAGAGAGAGATAATAAAAAAAACCCATCTTCCGTATGTTATGGTTGATCCTAACGAGTGTTTTTTTTTTTTTTGTTTTTTTACGCGGTTATCTCGATCTCACGCGGTAAAAAAAGGGGACATTTTTCGCCGCGACCGGCGATTTTTTCTGTGTGTGTGTGTTCGCTCTTATATATTCTGAAAACAACACAAACAAAGGAAGGCGCACACATTTCTCTCGCTTCGAAATTTCGCGCGCTATACGTTTCCTATTTGCGCTGCGCGCGCGCGTGTTCGTCTATGGTTGAAATTAACCCGCGCGCCGTCAACTTTCGCGTCGTGTTCTCGCCTTTGCGCGATGACGCGCGCGCCCGAACCACCGTGTGTAAATGTTGATATTAGAGGAAGAAGAGAGAGAGAGAGAGAGCGAGAGAGAGAGATAGATAGAAGGATTCGGCACCGGAAGTTGGAGGTCTCTTCTGCAGCCATCGGGATGCAAGCAGATGTCCGAAACTTACAGAAGTGGGTCAGAGCGACGTATTTAGGCGGCAGAGGCTCTGTATCTCTGGTATCGGTTTATTCCCACCTGTAATCACCGGCCCGCAAACCGGGGTACACAAAGTCCCTCGTGCATATGCATGGCGCGGCCGCTTTGTCTCCCGACGACCCTTGAACCGCTCGGCCTCCTCGCGCGCGTGTTGTTTCTGCGCTGCGATTGTTCCCGTAGCTGCCGGTGCAGAAGGGGAACCGAAGTCGCATTCTCTCTGTACCTCACCCCTTCGCCCCCCCCCCCTATGTACTTTTCCCCGCCTTTCCTTGTCGAGATAAAATCGCGCGTGCGACCCTCTTAAAAAAAAAAAAAAAAGAGAGAGAGAGAGAGAGAAGAGATAAATATTCGACCAAGAGTGTGTATATCGTTGGTATTTATTTTAAGAACAACTCGCGCGCGTCACGAGCAGCAAAACTACGCTCTCGCTCCCGTAAATCCCATTCACGTCAAATCACAGCCACGGACTCGCGGTTCTTTTTTCGTGCTCTCGAGGGGAGAAGAGTGAGCAGAGAGAATCGAAATAGAGAGAGAGAGGGACGATGCGAAATCCCGCGTGTAGTATCGAACATCGTTCGTAGATCGTCGTGTTTCAAAAGCTCGCGCTGAAACTTGTAAAAACGGGAAAATGTGAAAACAAAAAAAAAAGCCCGGAGTAAGAATCACGCGCGTCATAAAAATCGAAGTGCATCCGCGAGAGGCGGCGAGGAACGCGAGAATAATCGCCCCCGGTCGAGACTCCGAGACTCGCCTTCCTCCGCAACCGAGAGAGGCACGTGACGAGCCTCCGCGATCGGCACGCGAACTCCAACAAGCCGTCTGGAGCACGTGACGATCGAACTCGCGTGAGAGAAGAGCGCGATTCTCTCGCGTTTCTATCTCGAAAGCCGTTTCTCTCAAGAGCGACGGCAACTCTAACAACATTAGAATCTTGAAAAAATTTTCCGATTCGAGGGCGCGTATCGCAGTGCGAGAGATGGATTATCAAAACCAGAAGAATTCGAGCGACGAGTTCTTTCTCTCTCTTTCTTAGCCACAGAAGTTTGCTATGAACCATCTCTCAGGGATAGAGAGATAGGTCTGGAAGAATATTCAAAGAGAATCGGCTCTCCTTTCAATATTAATGGTTCGACATTCCGGCCCGCCCTTCGGAAACCCTTCTTCCTATCGGGACACTTGCGAGCGTTCGCTCGGAAACTGTCCACATTTTTTTCCTCCTCACCGGGAGACCGATTTCAAACGACCCGCTGCCCGATGACGTAAAAAACCCTTTCGACACTTTGGAATATTTGCTTCAGATCAGTTCGCTCTTTCTTACGAAGCACAGCGAAAAGGGGCGAATCATCAGCCGACAACACTGGTAGTATCGCAAACTCCTGAAGCTGCAGATTTTTCCACAACACCTATTCTCGCTTACCCCGCGTCAACGTCGGCGTGTGAATTGCGCTCGCAGGGACGTCGTTGTCCACTGCTTAATCGCGTAGACGCAATGTGCAGCAAAACGCATGAACAAACGAACGAACGAACGAACGAACGAACGGACAACGAATTGACGAGGTACAATCGCGTCGTACGAGCCACGGAAGGACTAGGGCGAGCTTCGAATGCACGTCGTCGTGCTCTCTCGCCTCTGGCTCCGCTCTCGGAACTGAGAGCACAGAGAGAGAGCACCGTCGGACTTTCGAGGGATTCACCGCCACCCCTACCGTGGTGGTCGGTACCCCTGCCTCTTGGCAACCCGCGTGCTCCGTTTTCCCCAGCCGCGCCGACCCCACCACTATGTGCGCGTCACCCGTGCCCCTCCTCTCATCTCCTCTACCCTCTCGTCCCTACAAACTCTCGGAGTAGAGAACGACGCCACCCTAGGCGCTCCTATACGCGCTTGGCTATACATATGTGTTCCTACTGTCGAAACGAGATCGTGCGCGAATCACGGGTATATTCCGCGATCATGGGATGGTATATTATTGTAAAATTCGTGAGATATAAGCGCACGAATTTCAAAAAACGATCGATTTTCTTGAATATTGCGTTTGAATCGGTAATTATTTAGAAAACGGACTTCCTCACCGATTTCAATGAGATCGAAATATGTTGTTAAGGACGTTATTCTGAACAAATTTTCCCTATACATGTTACCGCCGGTCGGCTTTCGCTTTCGAGTTATAAACAAAAGAAGGTTTATTACGATTATTACGATTATCTCTGAAAGTAATCACGTTATGGGAAAAGTTGTCAAACAAGAAATGTAGCAAATTCGATTTTCTATAAAAAAGGTTATGATATTCATTTACCTAGCTCCAATCGTTTTCATGTTAGAACGTTAAGTCCATTGCATTTACGTATATATTACAATGCGTAACGTGATGCATGATAACCTCAGTAAACTCGAGTTGAAACAAACACAAGTTCAGATCAATTGTTGCACAAAATTATTTTTTTTTTATGTTCGCGTTGTAAGCGTGTAGGCAGGGGGGGCTGTGCCCCCCCTGCACCCCCCTACACAACCTAACTTAACCCTAACCTAAACTCTTCTTTCTGCATTCCCTCTCGCAAAATTTCCACAATAGTTAATCTATGTTACTAATATCAATAGAAATGAGTAAAACTTTTTTGGTAATTTTGACATGAAGCAAATGTAATCGGAAGTCGTATTTGTTAATTAAATTCTTCGTTTTTTCTTAACGGGAGGAGCAGGGAGGAGGGGCGAAGCCCCTCTCCCTGCGGGGCGTAGCCCCCCTGCCTACACGTGTTATACAAAAAACATATTAACTTAAGAAATTGACACAATGTTGGAAAATTAGTATTCAATTATGAAACTTCTTTTGTTTATAACTCAAAAACTAAAGCCGACCGGCGGTAACATGTATAGGGAAAAGTTGTTCAGAATAACGTCCTTAACAACATATTTCAAGCTCATTAAAATCGGTGAAGAAGTCCGTTTTCTAAATAATTACCTTTGAATCACATAGAAATACAACATTTTTAACGTTTTTTTTATAGCTATCGATGTTAATTCTCTTACTGTGAGTCTTGCAAAAGAAGGTTTTTGAACATCATGTAAACAACATTTTTATTATTCCACAAGTAAGAAAAATATTCGTGAATGTGAATGGATTATTAATATACTTCGTTAGTATTTTGCTTTTAAAATTATTAATTAAAACTTCACATTTTGTCTCACAAAACGCAAATTTTCTATTCGAATTAGTGTACAGTAATTATCAAAGTTCATAAATTATTTTTTACAAAATAAAGAAATCCTTCTTACACGTAAAAGTTTCTCTTATTAAAGATATTCCCAAAAACAAACACAAAAACTTGCTTAATTAAAGATACTAGAAGCCAAAACAAAACTTGAGATAAAATATAATTGTGGTGATAAATTAATTTTTCAACAGATTCACACGGAGATATCAATCGCGCGCATGAAAAAAAATTTACATTTGGATAATTAAAGTTCGGAAAAATAGCGTTTCTACTTTGTAAATTATGTAAAAAAAAGCTAATTAGATTAAAAGTTTAATTTAGTTTTAGTTAATTAAAATTAGAAACTTAATTAAGTGTACACACGCTATATCGGATCGCTATTATTACAAACAAATAAGTTATGCACTTGCTCACCTCAGAGATTGTCATTCGGCCAGTGATTTTCACAGTTTTCAAGTTACATCGATCCTGCGAAGAAGGTTCTCTCTTTCGCGAATACGGAGTGACTGAACAGAATGTTTGACTGAACAATGCGTATTGTCTCACGCAATTAGACGTATATATGATACGTTTCGAGCAAAATACCATATCGAATAAGCGTGACGAGCACTTTCGTGAAAATCGAACCGCCATATAATGGAAACGGAATCCTCAAATGTTAATGCAGAACGCGACTGAAACTTCGCGACTTATCAACGATCAACGAGCTAACGCGATACGATAATCGCGCGCAAATTTCTTTCGACAATCCCGACGTTGTATGAGTTCGCACGATTCACTTTTTCGCGATCAAACAAACAATAAATGCGGATTTTACCTCGTTTACCTGATGCGATACAGATTTCGCGAGACAAGCTGATGACTGCGCGCGACACCCGTCGTAAACTTCACGCACTTGTAAGTAAGCGTTATACGCGGTTTGAAATTTATGCGCACGCTCTGTGACATATCGTATTTATTATGTTACGTTAAATCGTTACTAAAACAAAACTATTACATGAATATCTGTTCGTAGTACGATTTAATGCATAATATTGTTCACGATAAGGAAGAATTTATACTCGAAGGTCAGTACGCGGGAAATCGTGCGCAACAAACGGCATCAGGTTTGCATCACACACAGCGCCGAGAACAGCCGAAAATGACCGAGGCGACGACGACGACACTCCGCAGCGTCGTGAGACATATCCAATGCATAAAATTTGTATTATTTGTAACAATGTAGAAATTTTTTAACCAATTTACTTTCACGCTTTTATATGTTTTGCATTATTTAGACAAGATAAAACGAGACGTGTAGTACGTTTCATGATACATAGACATTTATATTTTTATATAAATGTAATTTTTTTTTTCTTGCTCAAGATAAAAACTCTTTTTGGTTCATTGTATATTATATCGCGTAATTGGCAATTTTATTATTAGAAAATGAATATGCTATTCCATTAGTTGATGGGTATAAATTATATTATCTCGCATACTTGCGATCTTACGTCAAGTTTGTCGACATTATTCAAAACCGCTTTGGGCTATTAGGTGGCTTCTAAGAACAACCGCACAAGCGAATTTCAGCTCTTTCACACACCCGCACACCATCATCATGCGCGCGTATGCGTGTAACCTTTGTCATAAAAATATTACCTACACACATATTAACCGTAAATTGTTACATAAAAAATACATTATACATAAAAATATTACATCTTATCGTAGAAATGTTTTAGAAATATTGAAAATTGTGTTGCAAATTGCATGAGAACTAAATATATCATTTATTTTTTTATATAGTTGTTTTTAATAACAAAATACTATATTAAATATAAATAATACCAATACTATACATTACAATTGATTTGAAAATTTGATCGTATGAGAAGAGTAAGAAAGTGATATTCATTTTAGAACAGTGTTTTTAACAGAGCACAGATGTGTGTGTGTGTGTGTGTGTGACAGACATGCATACACGGCGAATAGAAAGAAACTCGAGTAATTCAGATCCCCCCCCGGAAAGCTCACTTATAAGCCCGAACTTAAAACGAAACGAAACGATGATGATCGGTTACAATTAGCCGGGGAGACGACATCTGGCGCGAGCAAAAAGCCAACGAGAACAAATGCGCGCTTTAAAAAGCGACATTGCTTCTTCCCGTTGCATTCGCTAAAACAACTCCGGGGGCTGGAGCGTTGATGCTTTATTTTTCGGTCGAAAGGTGGAGGAGAAAGAGAAGGAAAGAGAGAGAGAGAGAGAGAAAGAGAGAAAGCGACAGGGAGACACCGGCTTCGACGCTGGCGGACAGAAGGACTTGTCTTAACTCCAATCACGTTCCTGGGAAAAACTCCGTGTCTTGCCTCCGGGGTGCTATTTCCTATTTTTACAGGTATCTACTGGGTGCTATAAACAAGCTCTTCTCAAGGAACACGGAAGTGGGGTATGAAAGGAAACCGAATGCGCGAAGATACCGAGAGGGGAGGGAATGCGCGTGAGAAGACCCTCCGGATGAAAAGTTTGCTTAAAGTGTGCGGTACCGCGTATTCTTCGCCGAGATGCGGAAGATCCCTCGGAGTATCCCAGCCGCGTCAGACTGTGTGAGCGCTTTGCATATACGCCTGCGTACCTGCGCGAAAAGTTGGTCGAATACATCCGCCTCCGTGGATGATCTGCAAACACATCGCCATTACTGTATGTATATTGTGGACCGAGTTTCGCTATTGCTATTTATAAAAAGTGTCTGAAGTTTGGCGGCGAGAGAGATCGAATATGTAAGGGCCATAGACGTAGAATGTATAGACTGCGCGTTCCCTATCTTTGCCATGTTAAGAAAATGTCTTCAACAGTTGAGAAAGACAGCTGGTGTTGAACAATAGCCTCATCTTTGTCTAGCGAAGTAGTGGGGGAAAAAGAAGTCTTCGCTGATTGATAGAATAGTAGTGGAAAAGTGGGGATAGAAAAATAGTGGGGGTGAAGAGGAATGAAAGAGATTAAGGGGTGATGGCAGGTTAGATGATATGAAACAGTAGGCCCTAATCCCACCACAGACATTGATAGACAGAGAGAGAGTTACTGTTCAAAGTATGTTGTCTCTCTCAACGTTAAAGACATCTTTCCAGCCAAACGCGCAGTCTATATATTCTAGGTCTATGGTAAGGACGAGTTTCACCCAAATGCGCGCTGTTAGGAATTTAACCCTCGGGGAACACACCTATTTTTTCAATAAAGAAGAACAATCTGGGTCAATTTGACCCCGCCCACTTTTTGAGATGCTACCATTTAAAATGCACTTATCCGATTGGCTTGAAAAAATTTTCGGATATATTTTGAACAGTTTGGAATATGCCTATATAGTTTTAAAGTGTCGTTAACATTATTAACATTGTAAAAAATATGTTACAAAAAAGCAAAATTGAAGCAAAATATTTTGATCAAAGTCGACGAACAGGGTCAAATTGACCCAGTGTGTTCTCCGAGGGTTAATGATCAAGTGTGCGTACGTTTGAGAGACATCGACTCACAAGTTATTTTTTTTTTGGTCGATATTATTAATTTTGCTAAAACATGTTACATTTTTGTTATTGATAATCTCTAAGGAATAATTCGAAAGTAAACTCAAAGCGTGCAAAATCATTTCTTATCCTTACTTCATAACGCTTATTGTTGGTTCTAAAGACCCAACTTCGGTCATACAAGTCGACTCGCATATAGAGCGAAAGGCAATTTCAACTTTCTTTGCCCCTAGTTCTGGAAGAGAATATCATATACCTAAAACAAACGATATCGAAACAACACAAGATCACCGCGGCAAGAATCGCAACTGCGCTGAACGTTACACGCGGCCGTTCTTTGACTCTTCTTGTTGATTTATCGTCGACATATCGTTCAAGGGCAGTTTGCTTGTCCCACCAGGCGGCGACCAGGCTCAACTGAGTGAATTCCGCATAGTCCGGTAAAGTTTCCGTCACCGATGCCCTTTTGTCGCAACAATGTGCGCTCCCGCGAACGTAAGCGAACAAACGCGCGCTCGCGGTTTTCAGTCGGGGCGTACGATAAAGTTCGCCGATATTAACATGTTCGTCCGGGGGGGCGTTGTAATTTTCGCCGCGGCCTGATATACTGCCGCGCGTCTCTCTCGTTGTGCGGCGGTGGCCATATTACGGCTAATATTTCTCCTCCTTACAGAACGAAAATTGAGTACTTTATAAGGAGGCGGGACATTAATAACTCGTACAGCCGGCCGGTATTTTCAGGACAGCTTAAAAGCTTCTGCCGCGCATCGATGATATATCGTATGCCCGCGGAAGTAGTGATACGAGTTCTGCCTTGAGCTTCTCGCGAGAAGCTCGCTACGATAAAGAGGCGGGGGCGGAATTATCGTCGCGATTCATATCCCGGAGCTCGTTGACGGTACGTTAACCATAGTCGTTTTATTGGTTAGACACAGTAGATGTAGAAGTTTGAGATCTTATTAAAAGATCTTATTTATCGTTCTCCAAATGTCTCGAATCTCACAACATTTTTGAGAAAGTTGAAGAGAGAGAGAGAGAGTGGGAGCATTCAGAATATCAAAATACAACAAGAGAGAGAATACACACATAACAATATATTGAATATATTTTAACATTATTATTGTCATAGACAAGTGTAGAATAAGATCAAATTCAAAATTGTTTCATGTTATATGTATATACAGGGTGTCCAACAATCACTTTAACATCTCTCGTAGGCAGATAGAAGGAGTAAAACTGAATCAAAAAGTCCTGAACCATTTGTTTCTATTACATATAATAAAGGAGTAATTATTGAATAAATCAAGCCAATCAGCGCGGACCTTTAGCCGAACGCACGTCAGTGAACCACACGTCTGGTGTGCGTGAGCGCTCCGCGCGGCTCATTGACGTGAGCCCGACTAAAGGTCGGCGCTGATTGGCTTGATTTATTTAATAATTACTCTTTTATTATATGTAATAGAAACAAATGGTTCAGAACTTATCGAATCAGTTTTACCCCTTCTATCTGTCTACGAGAGATGTTAAAGTAATTGTCGGACACTCTGTATAGTAATTTTTTTGTGGATATACAGAGTGTCCCAGAATTGGTGTAACATTTTTTGTAAACAAATAGAAGGAGTAAAACCGAGTCAAAAAGTTTTATACCATTTTGCTAGATTCGCAATAGTTACCGAGATCTTAATTAACAAATATCAGCGAATAAGCATGTATCAGGCCGTCTTACCCGCTTAAGACAGCCCAGTGCGCTTCGCGCGTTTACGGTGTTACTCGTAACAGCATATGGGAGGAGCTAATATAACAGCATATACTATTAACATATACATATTAAAATGTAATTGTGCGAAGCAGCGCGTCGGGCTGTCCTACGCGCGTAAGACAGGCCAATGCACGCTTATTCGCGGATCTTTGTTAATTAAGATCTCGATAACTATTGCGAATCTAGCAAAATGGTATAGGACTTATCGACTTAGTTTTACTTCTTCTACCTGTCTACGAGAGATGTTACACCAATTCTGGAACACCCTGTATATATGTATAGAACATTGAGTATATAATATTATATAAAAATCTTTACCATGTCTGATATAGAACATACAATGTCCAAAAGCAAGAATGTCGAAGGTATATTGATATCAGCTCTGATGCTAAACTTTAGCCAATCACGTGCTGTCATCGATCAACGTCGTTTTTTTTTATGTGAGAGTAAGAGAAAATGGAAACAGTTATTTCAAAAGAAAATTTATTTTTGTTGTTAACAAAATAAATCAAATAACAACCGATCAATAACACAACTGATATATCACATAAAAAAATAATTTCATGTCATTTCTAAATTAATATAACAATAATTCTTCGAAATTGTTTGTAACAAAATTATTTGGATGCTTGATGACATATAAAAATAATTTTGTATCTATCATATGATTTAAAAAAAGTAGAAAATATAAAAAAAATATATAAAATATAAATTATTTTTTTATTTTATAAATTATTATTTTTCTTGAAAGAAATAACGTTATTAGTAGATATTAAATGGAAGTATAGCTATGTAAAATTCGCCCTAATTGTTGGCTGCTTCTTCAGTAACATGTCTTGTCTCTAATCCCTAACATGTCTTCGCGTCATCCCATTTTCCGACTTATCCTTCTCACCCTATTTGTACGAGTGTACAACCCCTCAGCGAGAACATAATCGATCAGTCCCGCTTTAGTTATAATCTTCTCGCGATGATTGGAGAGAAAGCCCGTATAATTCACGAAGCAAAAGCAAGTTTAACGCTCACACAATACGCGATCGAGTTCGATAATTTCGAACGTGTCATATACTACAAACGGAAAAGAAGAAATGCAATTAAACACGATGTGGATTTTTATTATGATAATGATACGTTTGATGGTTGCTATAAACGTGTGTTTTGCCTATGCAATTAAAGCGCCGAATGTTAAAAAGCAATTTTGCCGGCGACGGCGCCGACGGTGTGTTCGCACGTATAAACTTTCACAGCGACGTATCAAACGCAATTACCGATCGTGCAGTATTGCAAGAGCCCTGCTCGGATTACTCGGAGTACAAACCCCTTAATTACGATTGCTTGTGTGTGTTCGGTACATAAATCAATGTATGATATTCGATATGGCGAATCTCTTCCCGGGGCGCGCAGATTGCGTCCAGCTTCCTTGTCATTAAAACGTCCAATCACCAGTAAAAATTCAAATTCTTCTTTTTCACAAGCGGAAAATTCTCTCATTTATTTTTACATTTGAATTTAATGTCCAACCGTATTTTGACATTAATAAACATGAGTATACACGTACACGCGCACACGTATCTTATCAAAAACGGAAAGGAAATAAATATATTTTGAACTGAGATTTGCATTTTCCCGAGTCGAAATTTAGCGTCTACATTGAACCTCAATTTTTCTTTTTTTGTGTGGAAGTAAGAGAGAAAGTAGATGCTACTTTGACGCTGCTATACGTCCGAAATTTCCTTTTTTCCCGCTAAAGTTTTAAAGTAGGGTTCAATTCTCAGATCAGGCTGCGCATTGCAGGCTCTGATAGGCTCAAATTAGGCTCTGATAGGCTCAAAGGAGTAAGAAAAAAAGTAGATGCTACTTTGACTGCTATACGTCCGAAATTTCCTTTTTTCCTGCTAAAGTTTTAAAGTAGGGTTCAATTCTCAGATCAGACTGCGCAGGCTCTGATAGGCTCAAAGTAGGTTCTGACAGGCTCAAAGTAGGAGTAAGAAAAAAAGTAGATGCTACTTTGACGCTGCTCCGAAATTTTCTTTTTTCAAAAATTGAGGTTCAATGTAGACGCTAAATTTCGACTCGGGATGTAATGTGTGTCTCATAAGACAAAGAATTGTATTAATAAAACAATTAAACGTAATACAGCTTTTATGTAATTTTTATTAAATCTAATACATATATATATATATACGTATGTGGTAATTATGATCATTTTCTTTTTTTATGTCAAGTTCATTAAAACTGCTGCTTATATTTTCTGTGTTTTCAAAGCTCAAATTTTTCATTTGCTAATCAGACGTTACGATAACAAACAAGAAAAGAGATATGATATTTTGCCTTTTTCTCAATTGAAAACATGAGAAAGAAATTGCGGATTACAAGAGAGCGGAAAATTAACAGAGATTTATTTTACATGTAATCAACTCGCGAAGTTCAGTTCGCAACTGGATTTCTTTTTACGAAGCGTTTTACGGAACTCACCGATAATTAAACACGAGCACACGGAGAAATTCATCTCTTTCTCTATTCATACGCGCGTTTCAAAGCAATATACGTACGTCGCAATGGATCACGTGTCATCGATCATTAATCCTGTTGAATCTGTATCGGAAACGCATCCTGCTTAAATTACCAGCTAACGATTCATTAACGCTTGCACAAACCAGTAAATCCGTTCTGATTGACAGACTTCTCATCAGAATAGAAAGAGAGAGAGAGAGAGAGAGAATCGAACAATTATTACACTCGTATCAGGTTACTAATCGTGTATTAAACAATATATTAATAACAGTAGAAAAAAGTACCAAAAAGATATTTAACGTATATAGCAAATACGTAAAAAAAAAAAAAAAGAATTACAATGTATACTAGACAAGTTGATAAAATTGTATTTTTTTATAAAAAAACTAATAATAAATTTTGACGTTAATAATAGCTCTTTCGAGTTAATTTCTGCTATAGCGTTGAGGTAATAAAGCCGCCCGACTAAACACAGAGAGCGCGATGGCTCTCGCACGGACTTTAATCCCGACCTTAATCACGATTACTAGCGAGTTAGCGGGTGGTGTTCGATACTAACGACACTCGCCCATCTAGCTACTTCCTTCCAACGAAGCGCTCGTCGACCCGTGATTAGAGGAGAAGAATCAGAGAGAGAGACGTCAAAGACGAGCACGCGAGGGTCTACGCCGAGAGTGGAAGAAGAAGGTGGAAACGCGCGGGCAAGGCGGGAGGAGTAGACGGAGAAAAAGGTCGGGTACGCGAGAGGAGATAGAGCCCTTTCAAACTCTTAATTCGCCTGCGGCCAGCCCCTTTCTCGGCGCGACCCCTCTCGAACCCCTGCGCGCATCAGAGCGCCGAAGAGGGTTGCAACGACGGCGTACGGTCCTAGCTTTCCACGTTCACCGTAACCATGGAAACAGACGCACAGTCGACGTGTCGTCATCGTGGCGTCGTACACCCGTTAGCTACGCCACAGGGATGTGCACGCGCGCGCAAAGGCACGTCCACAAATGACATTTGCGCGCGGTTGGGAACCTCGAGGTACACACACCGGGACTCTCGTTCGTGAAACAAAACGCGAGAAAAAGAAACGGCAAAGTGGAATCAATGAAGACACGTAGGTATCTTTGAGAATGGCGTGTGTGCGCGCATGTAGATATATATATATATATATATATATATATATATACGCTCGAGAAAGCGCGCGGCTTCCTGAAAACGCGAAAATTTTCGCGAAACGGAATCTTATAAATGTTTTATATCGTCTTCCTGCGCTATAGAGAGAAAAAAAGAGAGAAAAAAAAACACATTAGTGTTATATCATCCTCGTAAGTCACTTCTTCTCTCTGAAGACTGTCAGAAAATTCGATAACTGTCACATACCGCGCGAGATATTGACGAGAATTATTGACGAGACGAATTGACACTGGATTTTGATTAACAATGTTTCTAAAATATCTTCTGCGAATTTTAACTTTTAGTTGAATTATAGATAGATGTTGGTAGTCAATAGCATAAATGTTATATAGAGAGAAGTTATATATTTATATATATATATAACTTCTCTCTATATATATATATATATTATATATATATATCTGCTTATATATANTATATATATATATATATATATATATATATATATGTGTATATATGTATATATATATATATAAATTGAAATAGAACCAGCGGTAATATCTATCAAGCTTTTTATCATTTAATTAAATTTACATTAAATTCAGATAGAGAGAATGTGAGTTGTTTATCCGATTAGTTGATAGTTAATTAAACCTGTTATTATTATGGTTAACAACGTTGTCGATGTGTGTGTGCGCGCGTTAACATAATATATTAAATCATATTGAAAATAACCGATGTAAGATAAACTGTAACACAGAATACAAAATCATACAACGCGCCATGCAAGTTCTACATACATATGCAAATAAACACATGCGCGAATATCGCGTATCAATTATTGTTCTGGAGCACGGAGTCAAAGATCTTTGTAAATTACAACCTGTTTACGGTCCGGGAAAAAGCATTACCTCGAGAGCAATAAATGTCGACCACCGAGAGAATATCAGGAGTGTGTGTACACATGCCTCAACGATTAACGTCAAGACTCAGAATTGCTAGCCGCCGCGGCTTTTCTCCCGCTGACTTATGAACCGAAACGCTCTCTTCGTCGATCGGATATGTTCGATCGGTCAGAATATCGATTTACGCTAAGTCCCTTCGTGTAAAATGCAGCACATGTTGTTTTTATAAATCATCGCGTCTCGGGGTCGCGTCGTGCCGCGGTTGGTTTAGCAGATAGATCGAATTTTGATTGTATCATTTATAAACAAAACGGATACACATACTGACGCATAGCGGAAATTGATACCGATTTAAAAAAGTAATATTTTGAAAATATATACATATACATTGTACACATAAAATTTTTGCGAAAAGAAAATTTAATTCAATGTAGATATATTTGTTTTTCAGTTGTGTGTTTATTGCAAGAAATCGATCTATGTTGCGCAATGTTTGCGAATCAATTTAATGTCAAGCGTCGGGAATTACTGATTCATTGCATTATTTGCACGTTTCAAGTTTCCACAGCGTGGAAACGCGCACGGTCTCTCCACCTTCCCTCCGGTACATCTCGAACCGCCATCGCTTTGCCTTAGCGACGTCACCTGCGACGTTGTAAATTACAGATCATCCAGAATGTATCAAGTAGACAATACGTAACGTGAGCTGTAACAGCGCCACAGCGCATTTGGCGTGTTTTTCAAAAATTAATATCGGAAGTACAGAAATAGTATTCCGATACACACACACGTGTACATATTCAGAACAATGCACCCCTCGACAATTACTGTATGCAGACTTTAATCACCAAAATATCGAGTGTCTTTAGGTTAGATAGGAGTAATGTAAAATTTATAGAATTAAAGGTTCAAAAGAGAAGTAAATGCATATAATCGTCAAAGTAGGTTCAAATAAGTACATTGGTCAGCTAAATAGATTCAAAATATCTTCAAAAGTTTGAAAGTAGCATCAAAATTTCGACTCGGGAAAAGAACCTACTTTAATCACCAAAATATCGAGAGTGTTTTTAGGTTCAAAATAGGAGTAACGTAAAATTTATAGAAATAAAGGTTCAAAAGAGGAGTAAATGAATATAATCGTCAAAGTAGGTTTAAATAAGTATATTGGTCAGCTAAATAGATTCAAAATATCTTCAAAAGTTTGAAAGTAGCATCAAAATTTCGACTCGGGTGATGAAACATGTAAGTGCAATGTAATTTAAATTTAGCGTCTACATTGAACTTCAATTTTTGAAAAATGGAAATTTCGGACGTATAGCTGCGTCTACTTAAAGTAGCATCTACTTTTTTTCTTACTCTTACTCTTTGAGCCTATCAGAATTTATTTTGAGCCTATCAGAGCCTGCAATGCGCAGTCTGATCTGAGAATTGAACCCTATTTTAAAACTTTAGCAGGAAAAAAGGAAATTTCGGACGTATAGCAGCGTCACAAAGTAGGATCTACTTTCTCTCTTACTCCTACATAAAAAAAGAGTAATTGAGGTTCAATGTAGACGGTAAATTTCGACTCGGGACATTTTTGAATCTTAAAAAATTATTTTTAAAAAACAGTAGAAAAAAATCTTACGTAATATTTACGCACCTC
Source organism: Pseudomyrmex gracilis (assembly GCF_002006095.1). NCBI lineage: Eukaryota > Metazoa > Arthropoda > Insecta > Hymenoptera > Formicidae > Pseudomyrmex > Pseudomyrmex gracilis. The sequence goes on along the minus strand of NW_018020932.1, from coordinate 12,979 downwards.
AAGAAATTAATAAAAATTACCTGATCCTTTTTAGAAAAGTAGTTCCCGCAGAAACATTTCTTGCTGTTATTGTGTACGAAACAAATACTTGTTAGTTTACTACTCTAACTGTACTACTGTACGTTATACTTAATTTCACGTTTACCAGATATACATACGTATGTATTCGACGAATATCTATGTGCAATCTACTGTGCAACAGAACGATGTTGTTACCAGTAATACCTCGGAAATCGCTTTGCGACCGGCGAGAAAACTCGGAACGCGGCGATCAACGGGAAAGGAGATTCACCAGCAGATTTGTTCGAGGTAGATACGCGCGCAGCCGTGCAGTTACGTGGAGGGTAGTCGCGCGATGTGTGTTGCGGCAGCCGTCGTAAGAGAGTCAAAAACAATGACTTATCTTATTGACCCGGTATTCCGTCGCTAGGGAAAAAACCAAGAGGAGAAAAAAAAAAGAAAGAGAGAGAAAGAGATAGAAAAACTGCACTGGGAGAAAGAAAAGCAGCTTGACGTAAAATGATTGGGCGATTTAAATGCATCTATCTTGCGCGGGTCGACACGGGAAACTAGACTTTGAAATACTCATGCCCGACATTCTCTCTCGGACCGCCTATAAAGGGAGATTACGCTGCCACGTTGCTGTTCGAGCGAAGAAATTTTTCACCGGGGCAACATCTGCCAGCGCACCCCGGCACCCTTCGACGCGGCGTCTTGCGTCGTTGCTTCTTCTGTTGTCGGCGCATTCGCGGAATAAGAGAGCACCGCGCGCGCGCGCTTTCCATTCGGTACGTTTCAGCTTTTACCTCAGGTAGTATTAAATGTGTGGAAAACTGAATGGTTACAAAAAAGTATGGTTTCTCAGATGTGCGTCTACATCGTGCGTATTTGAGGTATTAACCTCGATTGTGTTTTCTAATTTTCAGTTTTACTTTAAACTTTTACACAATGTTTAAAAAAACTTGATCTATGGATCCCTGAATTTTTTCAGATTTTTTTACTGTACAGTTTTTGAGAAAATCGAAAACGAAGTTTTCGCATAATTTAATGATGGAAGTGATAGGGAGAATGAGGAAATCACGTGCATTTAAATAAATATCTAGAGTTCAAATTTTCAGATTTGGCTAAAAATATTACTACAGCTTCTTTAAACCATAAAGAAAATATGTGTGAAAAATCAGACGCCTGTACCGTACAGTTTTTGAGAAAATCGAAAACGAATTTTGCATGATTTAACATGGAAGTGATAGGGAGAATGAGGAAATCACGTGCATTTAAATAAATATCTAGAGTTCAAATTTTCAGATTTGGCTAAAAATATTACTACAGCTTCTTTAAACCATAAAGAAAATATGTGTGAAAAATCAAACGCCTGTACCGTACAGTTTTTCAGTAATAATTAAAATAACACACGAAAACGAGCGATTTTATGATTAGTATGAGAAAGAACGACTTTGCCATTTCCTCAATTGGAGTGAGATAGAACTATCTCCGCTCCTCCCCGCGCCCGCAGGGACGAGAGGGTAATACCTTAAGAATGAAATTTCAATTTTTCTTATACGCATGTCTATTCTTTATTACACTTGGTTTTTTCTTCCACACCGTAAGGATACAGAAAAAACGCGTTATTCTGTATCCTTTAATACAGGACGTACATTTTCGTCAAATCTGTCAAGTTTCACATATGAGAAATACAAATTGTGTTTTATCTCTCGGATGCAGATGCGGCCGGAGATTAAGGCAGATTAAGTTCGTAGAGTTGAAGGGAGTAGTAGTCGCCCTGCCGGGGAAAGGACCGGATGGCCGATATCTCATTGACGAGATCTCGAGGGGGATGGGTATAGCTGATCCCGTATAGCAGGTCGGTAACTCGAAAGAGCGCGGACGGAAAGGAATTCCTAGAAAGGTTCTCGTTCTTGCGCGCTTCGATCCTCTCTCTTCCCCCGCGCAACGGTCCTCGAACGAGGAGAGAGAGAGAGACTTTCGAACACCTACCGACCGACGACGACGACGCAAGGACGCAAGGCACCGACGACGGGAATTTACGATAACGGAGGACGCGTGAGAGAGGAAGGAAGGGGGAGGAGAAGGCGAAGAGAGGATCGCTCTCGGAGTCTGCGGTTATTAAATCAGGACTCGACGGTGTAGCGTTTCATAAATTCGTTAGATAGGAACTTTACAACGATAATCTCGTTCCCTGGCCGAAACAGGCTCTCGGCTTACGACCGCCTTCTCTCCTTTCGTTTCGTCCCTTTTGCTCGAATTCCCTTGTCGCGCGCGTTCGTTTTCTCTTCTCTCTCTCTCGCTCTCTCTCGCTCTCTCTCTCTCTCTCTCTCTCTCTCTCTCTCTCTCTCTCTCT
>NW_018020932.1:0-10564 GCF_002006095.1 Pseudomyrmex gracilis | reverse complement strand
CTCTCTCTCTCTCTCTCTCTCTCTCTCTCTCTCTCTCTCTCTCTTTCTGTTCTTGGCTTTTTTTTTTAAGATCTATCTTGCCTTCGTCGAGATGTTTAGAGACCAATCGGCGTTCCCACGGCGTTATTAACGCGAAATTGCCTGATCGATATGCGTATCCAGGAAAACGCAATAGTTGTAATTGGAAAAAAAGATAAGTGTGCGGAATCGAGCGGAAGGAAAATTTTATTACGAAGAATACAATGTAACGCATTTACGTAGATAGATAATTGATACGTATTGCGGCGGAATAGACCATGGTCGTTATATTACATCCGACGAATTTAATATCAACTTAAGATTCTCTTTGAAGTATATTTTTCATTTTCTTTGTATTAAATAAAATCTATTTTTTTTTTTTTTTCTCATACACATGGATGTTGTACCATCAATATATGTATATACAGCAACCATGTCCGCGAGGATAGTCTTCAATTATTCAAGCAAATAGCACAATGTCACATGCTCGACTCATCTGCATATAATCGGACGTGTAACACAATCCACTCGAGTAAAAAGCAAGAGCGCTGCTATATGTACTCCGCGGGAGAACCGTTCTAATAATACGAAATTTATTGGTCAAATGGAATTGCTGTGCATTAGCATAATTCAAATGTCTTTTCCGAGATCCGTTTATTATCGGCGACTTTCTAATTTCGGAGCGACGTAAGTAACCGGTCGCAAGTTATCCGATGCGCACGTACGATCGGTCGCGGACCATTACTTAACTTTGACCCTGAGATAATGGCCGAGAGATTCGGCACGTGTTCAATAGCATCGTTAACAAAAAAAACCCGGTCGACTACCTCTTTTCCGTAATGAGTCCAAATAAAACGCGAACTTCAAAAAAGAATATTTTTTCCGGTTTTGACTAAAATGGTGCGTTTTTTTTTAGAAAACTCGCTGTAACGTCGAAGGAAAAATCGCAAATTGTTTTCCTAGCAGATTTATTTTGAAAGATGTAAAAAAAAACATATATAATTATTTTACTTTGAAATTAAAAATTTCCATTTGATGTGATGCACAGTGAGAGTTAAAAGTGAGTACGCACCTTGAAAAAAATACAGAATGTATTTTTTAATAATTTATTTTTTTTTTATTTTTTTTTTTTATTTTTTTTTTATTTAAAGACTCTTGTACGTTTCAACGCGAATTACTAAGATATGTTTCCACATATGATTGAAGTGTCACATACTACCATATTATTATTAATACTATAATTCACAAATATAAATATTATACAAACTTTATGTTTGTAAAATGTATACTCACTTTTGACTCTCACCGTATATAATTTTCTAGTTAGACAGCTCTATTTGCGTCGAAACAGGCTCCACTATGTCCGATACTTTTTTTTGCCGCTTGTTCAAAGTCAGTGTAAACCCAAGTATAAAAAAGTCATTGGTGCGCTTCCTTTTCTAAATTTTTTTATGATTGAGAAATAAACATGTCTCGTCGCTGTTGTTCTCAAAAATCTTATATTTCAATCTCTTTCAGAAAATAACGGTCTATGACGAAATATCTTTAAGTGCGTGATGAATAGTCAGGAACCTACCTTATAAACCTAAACTTTGCATTTATTTGTCGCGCGATGTGTAGGTACAGTACGAAATTTTGACCTCTGGCTGCAACAAAGGATCCCTTCGATTGACGAGAACAGGTTACTTTTTTGAGAGGTTTTTGTTGAGATCGTTGTGTAAATGTGATATCATAAATCTCGGTTAAAACAGCTTCGTACGGTAATAAATTTTTCCTCTCACTAGATAAACACAATAAAAAGAATTTTCTCGAATAAAGAAGTCAATTCTAAACACTCTGTATGTTGGTTTTTTACTGATTGACTATGACTGTCGTCCATCATCGTGAAGGATCCATTTACACGTGATGATTCTATCCAATGGCTTATTTCGTTAAAACTCTTGTTTTCGTTAAAACACTCAACGCAAATGGAACAAGTTTGTTGAATGCATTATAATTTTTTTTTATCATTATGAATTATCGCGTAAAATTTTATATACGTAACGCACATTCGTACTTTGACACTAGAACCACCGAAACGGTCAAAATGACCGGTGGTAATTTTTCATTTAAAAATTACTCAAATTAATGGCTTTGCATTTTAGAAATTTTTTATGACAAATTGATAAATTTAAAAGGTAAAAAATATATAAACCGCTCGTGTTGTAAAATACAAAACAAAATAAAATTAAGTTCAATATCGAGCATGAAATAAGTTAGTAAGATAAAATATATTAATTATTCATTATTATGATATATTATATGCGAAACGTTTCGACATTCACAGCTGTCTTCATCAGTCGCAAATTACAATTAAAGAAATGATTATAAACCAGATGTCATGGTGTCGTAGATAGGCAGGTAACGTACCTTATATATCTGTGGTTGCAAGGAAAAACGACACATGTCACAATTTCAAAAAATTCAAGTTTTCGCGATAGTTGAGTTGCAAAATATAAGATTTACATATTTATGAAGAAAAAATGCACGGAAACACATTTTAAATGATAAAAAAATTATGCAAAACAACTTAAATACTTGATTTACATGTATCAGGCAAAACAACGTAAGTCCGAAAAATTCGCACAAACCAATGATTTTTTTGTATACATTTTCCTTGTGATAATTTATGCCTAATTTCCACTGATTCGGGAATATTGGGGTATTGATGAAGACGAGGGGAAATATAATATAATNTTTGGAAAAACTACTTAAATTTGATACTGGTAAGAAAAACAACTCATGTCCAATGGACTTGTGGGGTTTTCCCGGAAGTGTTTATAAATACTTACAGTCCGAGTATAATCGTTAGAGCAAACTATATACACATTCAATATTAGTTGAATTAAAAGTAGTCTCCATAAATATCATAAAACAAAAACAAACCGACTTCGTCAAATAAAAGAATTTGTATTGAAAACTGTAACCATCAATATCTCAAAAATAATAATATGTGACATGCGGCGTTTTTCCTTTCAACCACAGATATAGAATGAATGTTGAAGTCAAATAATAAAATGTCAGAAGTAAATAGTCAAAAAAAAAAAAAATTCGCACGTAATATATCATAATAATAAATAATTAATATATTTTATCTTACTAACTTATTTCATGCTCGATATTGACCTTAATTTTATCCTGTTTGATAAATTTAATTCTTTATATATTGCAAAAACGTCATGAAAAAATTTCTGAAATGCAATATCGTAAATTTGAGTAATTTGTAAATAAAAATTTAAAACCCGTTATTTTGACTGGCCGTTAGTTCCTAGCGTTAACATAAATATAAATTTGTTCTACTTATATTTTTTAATATTGTCAAAAAATTCTGTGCGTTTTTATTATTATTCTCATATTGCGATTTAAACTGAAAATCTAGTATTCTTCGTTAAAATCGTCTACAACGATTATCGGCCTCCTGTTTACTTTGTTCTTTACTCGGGAAATGGATGACGTGGGAAATGAACCGCTAATCCCAAACTGACGATTTACGCTTGTATGCTCACGTGATTTACCTCTTGGAAATCAATGCGCCGCAATATAGGCCCTGACCAATGAACTTGGCGCGCGCATCATTGCATTGAGCCGCGACATTCAAAAAGCTATTACACACAGAATGAAAGTAGGTTCCGCAAAGGGCAACGACTGCACGCGGAGAGGAGAGGCCGAAGGACGACGACACGTAGATGGACAAAGCTGTCGACCAGATGAACAGGAAGGGAGTGTAACATCCCGTGACATCCTCTCTCACACGCGTCGACACCGTCCAATCCCTCAGGGACTTTGCTTGGGTTATAACGTTTTCGAGTATAAGTTAGATGGTCCATGACCTCCCTCACACACAGCTTCAAACTTTGAGCATGAAATGCATGAAAGTTAAGCGTCGTATTATACTGGAAATTCCCGGCGACGTATGCGACTATATGTACAATTTTTCTTTTAATTTGATTTCGTGTTCAAATAAAACACATTTGTCTAACGCGTTTGATGGAAAACGCTAATAACAAAACGCTAATGTCGAAGTGGAGTCACATGTATGCAGAATAAGAGCATGTAGCAAATAGTATAATTGTACCTTTTGATAAAAACGAATAAATTTATATGTCGCTACGTCAGATTTAAGATACGTTCAAGAGAAATATTATTAAACAATATAATATTAATAATTAAGTCTCTCTCTCTCTCTTTCACACACAAACACGCACAGATATTAAAAACATCAAATAAACTAGTACTTTGCATTTTGTATTAAGATCTCTAAAAAAACCACAAAATAGAGTATGATAAATGATTTAAACTATTTGCGCGAAACATCAACGCGTTCAACAATATTAAACAGTTGCAAAACTGCGAAAGGGAAGCGCGTGCCGCGAACAATTGTAGCTTATGATGATTGATTCAGTGCCATGCGCGAAATAGAAGGGTCGGTACCGGGGTGTAAAAGAGCCCTTCATTCTCTTCCCCTTTTTCTCTTTCTTTCTCTTTCTCTCTCTCTCTTTCTCTTTCAATCCCCCATAAATCAAAGAACGATTACACGTGTAAATATACTGGTCCTCGCCCCAGGCACCAGTTGTGCTTTACGGAAAATGCCCCCTTATATTTTGTTTACCTATGAATCCGTGCGCGTGAAAAATCGCAAGCGATCCGCACGTTTTGCCGCGCCTGAGATCGGAGAAAATCAGCTTGTGTCTCACCCTGCCGTAGCGATTCAACCGCGAAATGCTAAATATAAACAAATTGAACGGTTCTTTGTTTCTTCGCAATTTGTGGTGATCACCGACTCGCGTGCAAATATTTGTCACAATTACGATGTATCGTTTCAAATGTTGCGCATTTTTTGCGATATTCTTTTTCTATAGATAGTCGATGATTACCACTCATCGCGCTTCTATTATCTTGACCGTATTTGTAAAGTGACCAGAAAATTTTTAACCACTTCTTTTTCAGCGTGAATATATGTTTCGAGGATAATGTTTATATTAATGATACTAAAACTAATGCTCAGAGTGGAAAAAATCTATTCTATATGTAGGGAAATATTCTTAAGAAGTACTCTTATATTCAACACATAAATATTTACATTCTCATGTTCACAGGATAAAAGAAAGAGAGAGAGAGATCTTAAAACAGCCAAACGATGCACGCTACCCTCAGTCGGTCGAGCGCCATGTTATTCTAATCTGCGGCTAATTTTCGTTTTTTCTCATAAAATATTTATGTAGAATATTTTCAAAACAATAAACTTTGAAAAAAAACGCAAAAAATGTATTTTTTGAATCTTCTAGATCGATACACTCTTTTATAAAAGTGCATAACTGACATCGACTTGTTTGGTCAACTGAGTTCTATTGGAACAGAAAGGAAATTCATAAAATAATTAACGTAATTTTTTAAATATTTAATATAATATATATTTGATATATAATATATAATATAATATATTGTAACGTATTATAATATATTTTATTTTTTATATAATATATTTATATATAATATATTTGAATTTTTTAAATTTCATTCAAATATTAAATATAGATTTTTATAATATTTAATATTTGAATAACATTTCACGCAAATACCCTTTGTGTATTCTGTGTGTATTGTGCGAGCGTAATGGAACTTGAAAAACTTTAATTTCTGACGTGATGTCGCTCTTGTATAAAATTTCTGGAAACGACAAATATTGTCAGCTGTGATGTTATCTGTGCATGCACATAGATCGCGCGCATCAGGACGAGAGAGTTTAATTTATGCGTTCATTTGTGCAACGCCGCCGCTGAGTTGTGACCGCGTCGAGGCGACAGCACTCGCGAGACTATATTTATATGGAAATTCCGACACGTTGCTTTTGAGAACAGGATAATGCAGACGCAGCCTCGAACAAACTCCGAATGTCGTCCTGTAATTTGCCCGAAGGGGGAAAGAGAAGATAATGTCGCGAAAATTCTGTCCGGTGCCCACTATTTACGCATATATACTACATCTGTATTATTATACGGTAGTGGCGTAAATGTCTTTACATATGAAATTGCACCAATATAATGCCTTAACAATAAAGACGCGACTTATGTGTAAAGGCGTTTATACGCCACCGCCTGTTATTACTATATATGCACAGACGTTATCAGATGTTATATCGTAACTGCGATTCAAATTGTGCGAGAACAATCGATAAATCGTAGATGTTGATTTGCGCAGCGAACTGAAACGCGCGAGAGAAATGCGCGATTTTGCAGTATAACACACATAGTAAAAGCAAACTGTTTTAAAATTCGCGATCGCAAAATAAGGTAATAAAGAATCGTTTGTATACAAGTCTTTTATAATAAATGCTTTATAGTAACATATTTTTACATACATATGAGTAGAAAACAAATACAGAAGTGAAAGCTCTTTATAAATATAAATAAATGTATATATATATATATATATACAGGGTGTCCCAGAATTGGTGTAACATCTCTCGTTGACAGATAGAAGAAGTAAAACTGAGCCGATAAGTCCTATATCATTTTGCTAGATTCGCAATAGTTACCGAGATCTTAATTAACAAATATCAGCGAATAAGCATGTATCAGGCCGTCTTACCCGCTTAAGACAGCCCAGTGCGCTTCGCGCGCTTACGGTGTTACCCGTAGCAACATATGGGAGGAGCTAATATAACAGCATATACTATAACACATACATATTAAAATGTAATCGTGCGAAGCGCGCTGGGCTGTCCTACGCGCGTAAGACAACCCGATGCACGCTTATTCGCGGATCTTTGTTAATTAAGATCTCGGTAACTATTGCGAATCTAGCAAAATGGTATAGGACTTATCGACTCAGTTTTACTCCTTCTACCTGTCTACAAAAGATACACCAATTCTGGGACACCTTGTATATGTACATATATATACGCAAACTGTGTGTGTGTGTGTGTGTGTGTGTGTGTGTGTACACACACTTCTCGGGATACGTTATATTGAATAAACATGTACGTGTGTAGAGGTCAATATTTGTGGCATTCTATATTCAAGACTCGCACAAATTGCCGCTCGCACATAGCCGAAGCGTTTACTTAAACGCGGCGATCTTTTGTGAAGAAATAAACGCGCTATTGTTTCGTCCCGTCTCTGAAAAAACCAAACAAATCCGCAGCAGAATCGAGGTCGTAATAATGGAGGCAACGACCGGAGCCGTGCGGTATAGTCCCGATTTTTCCATCGACAATGGAATTTCCTGGATGACTGACGGCTCGGTCACCAGCCGATTCGCGGAGCGATCATCCGTGAATTCTCTCGCTCCTTTACATTCCGCAATAACAACAGAGTTCGCAGATACCGATGCTTTCTCCCTCTTTCTCTCTTTCTCTCTCTCTCTGCGCCGTATTACGTGAAACGGAAGGGAACGTACGCGCGCGCGAAGATAAAAGTAATATATTTTGAAATATTCGCTCTTTGATATACAACGACCTATCTGTTGTACCGCGTTTTTCCCTTCCTCTCTTTTCACCATCCCTCGCGAATCTTTCTTAAGAGATGTTCGTCCTGATATATCTTCCAAGCACAGATCAGAATCTGATTGCAAACGTTTACGTAACTCCCAGTTGTATTTCATCCTCGTCATGCTTGACTTCTTCTGTCGTTCCTCTTTGTGCGCTGTTGTAATCATTTTTGTCTTCAATGTATATTGAACGATCTTGTTAAGGTTGCGAATTTAGATATCTAAAAACTAATTTTAACTTTAAGATCAAGTATTTAAGTTAAAATGAGATTAGAAAATGTGTTCAAAGTTATTTATGCATATTATACGAGATATTATTTATTAATATACGATCGTAAAATTTCTTGATTTTTTTCGTTTTAACGCGCTTTCATCCATTCAATGACGTATAGGGTATTTGATATATCTTATCTGTACAGTCTATTTAACAAAAAGGAACCGCGAGTTTTTCAAGAATTTTTCAAATATTTGACTTTTTTTTTCTTACATTACAGTACATATGCTCAGAAGGCTACGGTGCAATCACCTAACAAATCGTCCTCTGTTGTCCAGAATAACCTGGCATCTTCTCGGCATACTTTCGATTAATTTTTCTGCGTAATCCACGGAAAAAGAATGCCGAAAATCTTCACGATCTCGCGAAATAGTTGCTTGACAGTAAAGACGCGTTTTCTTGCAAGCTTCCTCCTCGTGATCCTCTTCCGCACGTTTTTTGATAGGATTTGCTTCAGGGGAATTTGCTGGCCAGTCCATTGTCTTAACGCCGTTTTCCTCTTTCCACGTGGTGCAGAGCCAACTTCGATGTTTAGAGTCGTTGCACTGAAAAAAAACAGTTTTGTTGAGATTACCAAATTTTGGTAATCTCAACCAAAATTTAGTTTTCAGAACATTTTATTTGGTTCGATTTACCAAATTTTTGTTTTTATCTCAACAAAACTGCTTTTTCAGTGTGTCTTCTTGCAAGACCTAAGAGTCATTTTCTTCCCCCAAATATCTTCTTAGCAGACCTCAGAAGATCATGTTTGTAAATTTTAAGCATTCTTGGAGCATTTAGATTTTCAGTGAAAAGCACTAAACAGCCGCAAAACTACGCTCAGAGAAGCATCCCCAAATATGGATCTTTATTGGGTGTTTAACACTTCGCTGGAGCAAAAACGTTCTCTTGGATTTGACCAGGCATATTTCACAGAAACCCAAAACGACAATTTGTCAAAAAAAATTACTTTTGACCAGTCGCGTCTGAGATTTTCGGCAGCCTATTCCCTCCTTTTGCATGTGGATTTCGGAGAGCAAAGATTTCATCTTTGTGCTACGATATTGCATTTTTACTTCGATCAAGCGCTGTCTTATCGTGTTTATACTCACACACGCACTCCCTTTTTAGCAAGCTCAGACTGAGCTTTCCGCAATCGTAGAGAGTGGAGGTATCCTTGAACATCTGTACGATGATCTTGTCCTGTCTTTTCGTAATCGCTCGCTTCCCCCCTCGCCCTGGCCAGTTATCTACGTTTTTAACTTCCTTAAACCTTCGCACCCATTTAAATACAAACTTCTTCGACTCTTTGATCACTTTAGCAGCAGCGGCGAGACTTAAGTGTGGCCCGTGGGAGTGGGAATACAAAAAGACCGCTTCGAAGCGCTTGGCTTACTTTGCACTCATATTTGAATAGATCTGCTCTCTAAAGGGCCGTCTACAATGGAAGTAGGCGGTATAGAGTAGGAAGTAAGATTCTTGGAAATATTTCATTTTTGTTTATACAAGTAATTATTTCGCGTTTTTTAACACGCGTCTTTCATTGGCTGACAGTAAGGCGGTAGGGAGTTCAAAATGGGAATTCTCTCTCTTAAAGTCAGTCTACAATGAAGGTAATAAGACTGTAGGAGTAGAGAGTAAAAATTTCAGCTCTCAGATCTCGAATCTCCAACCTTAAATTTGAATGTGAATAGTTTATCTTGTAATTTGGTAGTTTGTCGTCATAAAGTGTACTATAACAAGTGTACTATAACAAGGGAGAAAGACATGACATAATTGACAATAATAATATTTTTTCAATCTCCGAAAATTTTGGTGTAGAATTCTTCTTTGCTAATTTGATAACCTAAACCTAAACCATTAATTTTATTAAGTATTATGCCATATAAACTTAAAATAGAAGCAAAGAATATACGAATATATATTCTTTAATTGAAGGTTATGGTTTCTCATTGAAGATCATTATTTATACATTATTATAAATCTCCATTATTAATTAAGAAAATCTATTATCTCTGGTATGGTTTGGTGCAAAAATGGTTCAGTGGACCAAAAATCTCTAATCTCTACTTAGTCATGAAACACCGAATTTCATGATTGGCTACTGCATTGAAATTAGAAGTTGGAGATTCGAGATCTGAGAGCTGAAAATTGAGATTGGAGACGAGATCTAAAATTTGAGAAGCGACTATGAATTCAGGCCTTAAATTTAAACAATCTAAAAATATCCTTAACTTTTGCTGTCGGATTAACCGACATTTAGATTTTGACAGTCCAAAAGTATAATTACTTTTTGCTGTCGGATTAAACGACATTTAGATTTGGACAGGCCAAAAGTATACTTACTTTTTGCTGTCGTATTCTACGACATTTAGATTTAGACAGTCCGAAAGTATAATTACTTTTTGCTGTCGGATTAAACGACATTTAAATTTGGACAGTCCGAAAGTATAATTACTTTTTGCTGTCAGATTAAACGACATTTAGATTTGGACAATCCAAAAATATAACTACTTTTTGCTGTCATATTCTCCGACATTTAAATTTAGACAGTCCGAAAGTATAATTACTTTTTGCTATCGGATTAAACGACATTTAGATTTGGACAGGCCGACAGTATGTCTTTTTTTTGCTGTCGGATTAAACGACATTTAGATTTAGACAGGCCGGAAGTATGTCTTTTTTTTGCTGTCGGATTACACGACATTTAGATTTAGACAGTTCGAAAGTATAATTACTTTTTGCTGTCGTATTCTACGACATTTA
>NW_018020931.1:0-126486 GCF_002006095.1 Pseudomyrmex gracilis | reverse complement strand
CTTCGTTGTCGAGTGAGTATATATACTGACGTGTACTTTTCTGCTCCACCTTTAAGTGTCTTTTACTGCCATTTATTGGCCCTCGGGCCCTTATTTTTTTGTAGTCTAACATCGGCTAAAGCTCTTTGCTTGCCTGCCGCTTTTTATTCACCGCCTGGATTTGTCTGGTGAGATCATCGTGCTTCTTTCTGCTGAGAGTGTGAGTGGATTTTTCTGGAAATCTTCGACGGTTGACATCGAATTTACTTCTCCCTGCGCCTGCGCTTCTGGGGCGGGAGGCTGTGAGCCCGTCAAGTGGGAGACGAACCGGCGATCTCTGGGCCTGTTTCCAATGATGTCTTCGCGGGACTTATCCTCGGGCGTGATTGGCTTGGATGACAGCTTTCGTGAGAATGGCGGACTGCCGCGACAGCACTCCTCCTCTTCTTTACATACGGCGGTAGGTCCTAGCGGCTCTAATGCCGTTATGAGTTCCTCTAGAGTGCATGCTTTGAGACGCTCAATTGGAGAGCACTCTAACGCTGTCTCTAAATTGCTATTAACTAGCAAAGACTCGTCTGACAGGCGATTTCAGATAGAGTCTGCTTTTCGCGTCTGCAAGGAAGCGTTTTTCGAGCTTTCGACAGTCTATCTTTGCATGCTCGAGGATGGGAAAAAAGAAGTACCATCGTTGGGTGCAATCAGAGATGTATTCTCTGATGCCTTCTCTCGGTTTCGGGATGAGTGTTCGAGAGAGTTCAATGCTAAGGAGAGTGCTGTTTCAAATCACTCATATGCTTCGGCTGTTAAAACTCCTGTATCCTCAGTGAAGGTTGCCCGCGGGCAGTCTCTTCCCGTTATAAAGTCAACGAATATTCTTGTTTTACCTAAAAAAGGCCAAGATAAATATGCAACCTCTAGAGAAACGAAGGAGGCCTTTCAGAAGCTTATTAGACCTTCTGACTTTAACTTAAAAGTCAAAAGAATTACACCTACACGTGACAAAGGTGTACGCATCGAGGCCATCTCCGGAGATATCTCTAAATTGTGTAGTTCTAGGGAATTAAATAGTGCTGGCTTGGAAATCGAACACATTGCTAAGATCAAACCTCGCCTTATATTACATGACGTGCCTGCCGGGTTATCTAAAGAGGATTTAAGATCCGAACTTATTGCTCTCAACCTCGACAAAGACACTGAAACTGACGTTAAGGTTGTATATGTCTTTCCAAAGAAGAATAAGTCATATGTGAGCTGCGTTATTGAGGTCTCGCCTCAAATACGGACTAAATTGTTGCAAGGAACTCACGTGTACATTAATTACTCTGCATGTCGTCTAGCTGATTATGTCAGAGTTCTTCAGTGTTATAGATGTCTAGCCTTTGGCCATTTATCTATAAATTGCTCTGCGTCTCCCCTCTGTGGCCACTGTGCTGGTCCCCACGAGACGAGGAGCTGTTCTGGTAGGGGCGGACCGGCATCGTGCGGAAACTGCAGGAGGTGGCACCACGGAGATCTTTCTCACTCGGCCTTGGATAGCAATTCTTGCCCTATCCTAATCAAGAGGCTTCAAGACAAAATTAAAACAATTAATTATGGCTAGAGTTCCTCCTACACTTGATAGCATTCGAGCGTGTCATGTAAATTGCCAATCCTTGCTAGCTCACATCGACGAATTTAGAGAGTTTTTTATGCTCTCTCAATATCTTATCATAGGCATGTCTGAGACATGGCTTAAACCATCCTTATCGGATCAAACAGTTTCTCTACCTGGCTTTCAGCTGTTCAGGTGTGACAGGGTGGGGAAGGGTGGCGGCGGTGTGGCTCTTTTCGTCTCTGGCTCTCTGAAAGCTAGGATTATTACCACCTCTGGTGGTTTTTACGAGAAAAAACCTGAATTCATTATCGCTGAGATATCCACGGCTAATGAAAAGTTGCTACTGGCGGTCGTATATCGACCACCCCACTGTGGTTATCTAACGAATTTTTTTGACACGTTTTCAAATCTATCTACATCTTACAAGCACACTATTATCTTCGGCGACTTCAATGCTAATCTGTTAGCCGAGAATTATGACTCCGATCAAATAAGAGACTTCATCTATTACTCTGCGCTTTATTTGGTGCCTTATGCACCTACTCATCATACGCCTTCTTCTTCTACCTGGTTGGACCTGTGCATAGTTGATGATAAAGAGAAGCTTATCTCCTACGATCAGCTAGATGTTTGTTTCCTGTCTTCGCACGACCTAATAGATATCACTTATAATATTCCTGTTGGTAAACGCGATGCCAGAACCATTACCGTTAGAGATTATAGCAACTTTGATTGGAACCACTTTCTTGTAGAGCTTTCTAGTTGCGACTGGAGTATCTTCATAAACTCTGATGAAATTGATAATAAAGTGACTATGTTTAACGAATATATATCTAACTGTTACAATAAACACGCGCCACTTAAGATCATTCATCCTAAGCATCTGCCTGCGCCCTGGATTACGCCTGAAATTAGGTCCTGCATGAATGAAAGAAATAAGCAGCGCAGAAGGTGGCGAAGGAATAAATCTGACGTTAATTATAATCTCTATAAGAGATTGAGAAACCAGGCTCAAGCCATGGTGCGTGATGCTAAACAGAGTTATTACCTTTCCATTTTTTCAAATAAAAAAGACCCTTCCACCATATGGAAGAACCTTCGTCAGTTAGGCTTGATAAAGTCTAAAACCTCTGATAGGAGCTTGCTTTTCTCCATAAACGAGCTGAACTCCTTCTTTCTTGCTGACTCGAATGAGACTACCGACTTAAGCGATGTTTTTCTTGGCGATGAGTCCTATGAAGACAGCAAATTTTATTGGAGTTATATTGACTTCAACGACATTCGTCACGCCATCCGTGAAGTTAAGTCTGGATCCGCTGGCATGGATGGTTTTTCATTGGACATGATCAGTCGTGCTCTACCTAGTATTACACCTTACATTGCTCATTTATTTAACCACTGTCTACTCCATGGTGTTTTTCCTTCTCAATGGAAATCTGCTATTGTGTGTCCTATTCCTAAGGTAAAACATCCATCTGAACTTAAGCATTATAGGCCGATATCGATTTTGTGTTCTCTTTCCAAAGTTCTTGAACGCCTCGTTGCTCGGCAAATTATTGACTACGTGGAGGCAAATAATCTTCTTGATCCTCTTCAGCATGCGTATAGACGGGACCACTCTACGCAGACTTCACTTATTAGAGTCGTTGACGATATGAGATATGCTGCCGACTTAAGACAGGTTACAGTATCTGTGTTCTTTGATTTCACCAGGGCCTTTGACCGTGTTAACCACCGTACTTTGATCGACAAACTCAGAAAACTAAATTTTTCTTGTACTGTTCTCAGGTGGCTCTGTTCCTATCTCTTCGGTCGGACACAAGTCGTGAAGGATCCTGTGACTGGAGTTTATTCTAATGAGCTGCCCGCTTTGTGTGGCGTCCCTCAGGGTTCCGTTCTCGGCCCTTTGCTCTTCTCTCTTTATGTCTCTGACTTCGGCAAAAACTTATGTTTTTGTAAATATAACTATTATGCGGATGATTTACTTATATATATCCACACTAAGCCATCTCTCCTTCATGAGGCTATAACTAAAATCAATCTTGATATCCGCAATGTAGTCCAGTGGTCGACTGTAAACAATTTGACTTTAAATGCTAGCAAGACTACTGCAATGATTTCTGGTACTAGGAGATATATTGGAAGTTTCGTTCTGGACGGCTTGCCCCGGGTCTTGGTTGAGGGGAGCGAGATGCCGTATAGTGACTCAGTCGTCTATTTAGGTGTTACTATTACTAGTACGCTTTCTTGGGAAGAACACGTCTCTCGTACCGTGTCGCGTGTTAATTCTTCTCTTCATCAGCTTAAGTCTCAGAAAGGCTTACTTTCAACTGAATTACGCATTAGACTTGTGTCCTCATTGCTTGTTCCTCATTTTGATTACTGTTGTGCCTTGTTCACCGATATTTCGAGTGAAAGCAATCAACGTCTTCAGCGTTCTCTCAACATGTGCATTAGATTCATTTTTAACGTGAAGTGGTATGAGCACATATCACCTTATTTTGAAAGTCTGCGTTGGCTAAAAACTGCACCTAGAAGATTATTTTTTCTTGGGTGTCTCGTATTTAAAATACTCGAAACCCGTCGCCCGCAGGTTCTATATGACACCTTTGTTTTTCGGCGTGACGACGGCTCCCGTGACACTAGAGCAGCCAGTGATGCTCTCGTCCTCCCTTTATCTCGGACAGAATTATTCAGGCGTTCCTTCAGATGCGTTTCTGTTGACGTCTGGAACTCGATTCCTGCTGATATTCGTAAAGAGCCATTTGACATATTCCGAAAACGATTGTATCAGCACCTGCTAGCTGGCTCTGTCTAAGTTATTCTTTGGTATATCCTACTCTCCAGCTAGCTTTTTACTCTGTATATACATTTAGTTATTTCTTCTTAATTTATATTTGTTAACTATTTAGATTTTTATTGTTTCCTCTTAATCTTTCATATTTTATATTTATCTTTGTATTTTTGTTAAAAATATTTTTATTTCTGTCTTAATATTTTCAATACCTTGTCTTACATATTTTATTATTTTTGTTATTTTTTGTCATTATGATCTACTTTTCTGTTTGCTTTGTAATAACAGATGTTTGGCACCCCATTGTCTATTTCATATTCTTATTAGATTTTTCTTTCATATTATTTTTATTATTCTACTTGTTTCTGTTATTTTGTTATAATTTAATTGATTTCTTTTGTTTAATTACCTTTACATTTGTTATATTTACTTTTTAGAATACTTGTCAACATCTGTTAATTTTTGTTTAATTTTTGTTAATTTTTGTTAATTTTTGTTATTTTAATTTTGTTATTTTATTTTCTTATTTCTTTTTTCTATGTATTACTTTATAATTAAGTTCTTCTCTTTTAATATGTTTTCTGTTTACGAAATATTAATTGTACCAAGCGCTTGAGGGGAATTATTCCCAGAGCGCAATACAAATAAAGCTAAATCAATCAATCAATCAATCTCTTTCTGCGACGACTGGTGTATCAGTAACGCGAACTCCGCGCCACACACCCGCCGTTAAACCACTTTAGTTCCCGGTGCGCAGCGTCTCTGACCGTACTCGTTAGCGCGAGCAGTTTTTTTTTTTTTTTCGTCAGAAAATCGACTAATCAGATTTATGTGCGCGATATCGAATCGCGCGCGCGCGTGTATCATTCGCGAAAGCTTCGATTCGCGGAATTTCGATATGCCGGAAATATCGCGCGTTATTAAAAATTCTCCGACTGTAATTGGCGAACGGCGGACAATAGCCGCGGTGAAATGAAAACTACTACCTGGAGCCGGTCCGGCGGCGGCGCCGCCGAAGATTTAAAGGCTTCATGGATTTAATTCAATTTACAATACGTACGAATTACGTAAGGAATTAAATATACTTGGGTGGGGGAAATTCCACAGATACACGGCGGAGATTCGAGCGGCGGCGGCGGCGCTATAATAAGAGAATATAATACCCCGAGTCCACTGCTCCGTTTCAGACTGGGTTAATGCAATTAATTTAATCTTGCAATGTTTCACGTTCGCGCCCTTTTGAATCCCAAGTAGCCCTCCCATTCCAACAGGTAGGAATTCAAGCGCAGGTATTCATTTACAACCAACGGTTTTATTTCCTTAGCTTGTGCGCGAGCGAGCAAGCGCGCTTCCCTCCGAAGAGAAACCGTGGAATATATTAAGGCTCGTCCTCTCTGAGCGTTACACGCAGAAGGCGCCCTTGCCCGCTCGCAATTTCCAGGCGACTTCTTTTTTAACGGCTCCGGGAGCGTAAAAAACTTTTCTCTCCCGCTCTCGTGTTGCGCCGTTACGGAAGTTTGTCTTTACATAATTGCATTCTGGCGCTGCCATCGCTCTGCCGCTTTGTTCCCTCGAAGTTGCGATATCGCCGCCCGTCCGTAACGGCCGAGTAACGCGTTCCCCGCGAAAGGAATAATGTCACAAATCAAGCCCGATCTTCTCGAGAGACAATTCTCCCTTCCGACGCGCAAACACATCTCGGCTCTTCTAAAAGTCGTTCGATTTTGTTCTATTCCGCACACTCCTCGAATTTGCGAAATTTAACTATTTATTTATATCTGAATTAATCAAGCCCTCAATAATTCGCTTTGGGAGTGGAGTTGCCGCTGATCGGCTACTCGGTATTAGGAGAGTGTAGCAGCGGAAGCTCCTTTCCCTCTCGCGAGGCGAATTATTGAGGACTTCCGTGCAATATATTATGAAATAATCGAGAGAGAGAGAGAGAGAGAGAGAGAGAGAGAGAGAGAGAGAGAGAGAGAGAGAGACAAAACACACAGCAGACGTTCATTTAATGAATTAAATGAATACAAGTATAGTCGATTAAAAAGTCAATTAACATAGCAAATAGTACGTTGAAAAGTTTTTTCGTTGCCATCAAAATCGATCTCAGCGTCGATCTCAGGTTCGCAAAATACTGCACTGGCAACAATGTCTATTTGATCAAATAGACATCCCCTTTTCCATCAATCAAATAATTTGCGACGCACCGTGTCGTAAGAATCTTTGACCCGTGATCGCGGTTAATAATTTCGTCGCGCCCTTATACATATCCATAAAATAAAATAAAATGTTGCCGGGACCTACCGTCTTTATGGGACGGTGGAAATCGTATAGCGGCGGATACGGCCGTTTCTCTCGGCGTTGAATATTCCAAGCTTCATGCACGACTGTATCATTTTTTACTCGGCGCGGAAGATCTAAACCACGGCTACGCTGCTGCGGAATGTTAAATCTTTCGCTTGCTCGTTCACCGCGCGCGCACACACACAACACACACACACACGTAATACGCACACTTTCGCACACACCTCGAGTGCGGTGGAATCGCTGCGTTTAAGGCGCGCGACGGGGGAGGAGAATCAATAAACGTTAACTGCAATATGAAACGAGGGAAGCGCGCACAAGCGTTTTCGACACGCTTGCGTGGTCAATTAATAACGAGACGGGGCTTGATTCGTTCGAATATATACATACATGTATACGTACATATACATATATATATCTCTGACACGTAATACTCGGATGAATTTCATAAAAATAAATCGCGAAAATCACCTCGATTATATTACAGTGACAATAATGGAAGCGCAACTGTTTCAACGATGTAAATTAAAAACAAATACGCGGGAATAATAAATATATATACGGGACAAAAATAAAATAATGTTGGAACGAACGCGCGTTTCGTCATTCATCTACCTATCAGAAAACTTCATTTCAGGCTCCCCCGTCGTTTATTGCCCCGTCTCGTTCGGCTTTTTTAAAAAAAAAAATAAAAAAAAAACAACTTACTCAACCAACGATTAATTTCGTCATCGAGACACGAAGTTCGTTGTTCGCCACGCGATAACGTGAGAGAGAGCGATATAAAAACGTAGCCACGATCGCTCGCTCGCGCGCGCACACACATACACACGTATGCACGACGCGAGCTATTGTTTCCGCGAACATCGGGCTATAAATATCTCGTTGCAGACACGAACTAAAGATCACGTTTCCGTCATGATCGCGGGATCGTGCCTCGCGAGAAATCGTTAAAAACGGCGACGTCGCTTATTTTTCAAGCGATATACGCGCGGTTCGGGAATCAAAAATTAAGCGCGCCCGGCATTTCTTAATGGAACGGGAGGATTGTTAATTGTTAACCTCGTCGGTCGTTAATCAGCTCGCTCGTGAAAGCTCATTTGTCCGCTCCTTGTTGTGTAACGCGCGAAAATAAAAACACGCAAGGTGTTGGTTGTTTGATGGTTGGATATATACAGACAGGGGGCGAGAGAAGCGACGAGGGAAACGGCCCAAAGATTGACCCTCGTAAGAAAAAGCGCACGTACGTAGATAATACGTTTGAGATGAGATGTGCTGCATTGCGATGGTACGAGCATGGGAAAAGCGAGAAAAAACCTCGAACGCGAGTTGGACACGATGATGATTGTTTCGCATAAATTGGGATCCACCTCGGACGTCGTTTCGAGAAAATTCGATTTTTCGCGAAAGAGAGGTAACAGCAACCTTCTTCCCGTGGCAAACGCGATCTTAGAGAATCAAAAGAAACGTTCAATTTTAAAACAGGAAAGAGAAAGAAACTAACAACAACAACGTGTAACTTAAGTGCATCGTGCAATTTTTTTGCATAGATTTTTTATTCGACGCAAATCCAACGACTTCTTCTCGGTCTTTTGAATCGTCGGTCTTTCTGAAATGTTCCCGTTTAAATTTCTAAACTGTAATTTTATTTGTCCGCGAGAAAAGATGAGGCGCGGGTCTATTTTCCTTAAGTTCCCTGCGAAGAAGAGACAGCGCAGACTCCGTCGAGAAATGAACACATCACTGCCGGCGCGAGAGAATTCTCTCCGGTGGCATACAAAGTAGCCCGCGACGTCAGTTATACCAAGAAAGTCGTAAGGGCGCGGGGGTAGTAAGCTTCCTTCCCCCTGTCTTTTCGCCCGTTTTTCGCCCGCGCATCGAACGGAGAGGCCGAAGCTTCTTGGTGCTCTGCTGCAACTTAGACCCCCGTCTCTCCCTCCTGGTTGAAGCTCGTCTCTCTCGTTTTCTATCCGCAGCCATCAGCAACCGGGACGCTCGCCAAGGCGAGGTCTACGCCGAATACGAATGACCCGGACAAATTAGGTCTCTCTCGAAGCAGTCGCGTCCACGTAGGGACGTGCTCGTCCTTGCGATAGCTTGCGCGCGCGCGCGCGCGCGACTTCGAAACGCGCGCATCGCCCTTCGCCGACAAGTTCGAATTAATTAGAAAGTCACCGCGCAATGTGAAGTCCGGTAATGCTCGCGGACTCGTAACGCGTGTTGTGTTGCGAAAATACAAATTAATTATTCAGAGCGTTATATAAAACATTGTGCGACTCTAAATAATTAATTATTCAACGTTATATGAAATATTGCAAAACTAAACTCTTAATGTATAATTAATTATTCAACAAATTATATAAAATACCATGTACAACTAAAATGTCGAAAGGTCCGTAATTCTCGCCTCACATTGTGTCTCGATTCAAATCGTGCCGCAAAATCCGCGTTTTACACTTGGTACGCGTCACGCTAAGGCTGTTGTTTTTTAAATAATAAATGAACGCATTTATCGATAAAAGTGAGACGAGAGAGTATTCGGCCGAAAAGTCATTAACTGTTGTGTTGGTATGATTCAGAGAGATTCGAGGATCTCACGCTTCAGAGAGAGAACATTAAACGTCGGCGCGGTTGTTGTGCAAATGTCAACGTTGAGCGATCGATGAATCCGACACGCTCGATCAAGATGTAGCGTGTAGGGACCGTGAGTTTCCCTCGGAACACACGTCGGTGAGTGGCTTTGGGATTTGACGTGAGAGACAACCTCGTTCCTCTAAGTAGGCGTGAGTGCACTCTGGGGGCGAAAGTATGCGGCAGCGAAGAGAAACGGCGACGAGAAGGAGAAGGAGGAGCACCTCGTGTCAACGGCAAAGACAGCCGGCGACGTAACCGGAAGAGAGGTTTAGAAGACGCGTCGGTGTTCCGCTCAACGGAAACGAAACCTCGGTGGGAAACCCCGAGCTCGGTTCGAGACGAATTTTTAAACAGCTACTTATACGCTCGAACAACCGTGTTTCCGAGTTGAATAATTCGCGCTGTAGCAGAACGCCGGGACAGCGTGGCAACGTGAGACGTAATTGCGCTTCATTTGCAACATTGTTTCTTGTTTGATTTTATCGATACGGGTAAATTGCGTAAATAAACCTCTCTTCGTCTTTTCCTCTCTCTCTCTCTCTCTCTCCTCGACGCGAATATCATTGAAAATAAACGTAATTAAAAGGCACCGGGTGGAAAACAGAGTGAGTGACATTTCCTACTTTTGATGTGTTTTTTTACGATACTGGCACAACACAGGGGCGCGCTACGCGCACGCTGTTGTTATAAGAAAATATTATATAAAGAGGATATTATTATATATTATATATAATATTCTATATCTATATATCGTAATCACGTGACCAAAGTCAGTGACCTCACCGTAGTTTATATATAATACATATAATACAATATAAGTATAATATTATATTATAATATTATAATATATATATTTTATATATAATTTATTATATATAGCAGTAGAGTACATATATGTGTCTTGATATGTACGACATAAATCGAGAAACACATCCTAGAAACGTCCAATCAGCGTCGAGATGAAAGTAGTAACAATCAATATCGAACCGATTGTAATTATTTACACGCGCTTTTTCTGGTAAGATAAAAGATTACACGGACGAATTGATCTGGAAAAAAAACCGATTGTTTTTTTATTTATTTATTTGTCTGTTCACAAACGGAACAAGTTTCACACAATAAGAGAACGTGTAGGTATAAATTAATAAATTTATTAATTTGTCTCAATTGTTTAAGAAACAATTTACTAATTTTGTCAACCTGTTTCACATCCAAATTTTTGTAGTTTTTCCCGATGCAACACGCGTCGCGTGTTCTTCTTCGTCACGAGACGAATTATAAATGATGATAATTTTTCCGACTCCCCGAAAATTAGATTTGATATTTTAAAATTCCCTAAAGAAAGTGTCACTAACAATGAGCTAACACTTAGCAGACTTCGAGGCGCACACTCGAGCCTATGAATATTCATGCCGGCGCGTTTCAAACACTCGGTAGAGGAAAAAATAAGCGGGAAAGATGGGAAGTCAAAGAGCTCGTGTCAGCAAAATAACCGAGTAGGACTCCCGACTCGGCGGGAGGGGAGAGAAACGCCTCTTAGAAAAACATCCCCTACAGCAACGGAGAAGGAAGAAGAAGGGAGAAACCTGGCCCCTCGACTGGACAGCGTCACGAACTGGTATTATCTTGTTCCGATAAGTTCTCGAAGAGGCACGACTTTCTTCCCAAGGCAGGTTCTCGACGCTGCTGATTAACAACACTGTTTCGAAGTTAACAAGCGTACTTTTGTTTGCGCCCAACGAACGGAAGAAGAACGAAAATTCAACTTGACGCGCCTGGGTTACAAATAATTAAAACTCGATGTATTATCTCGAAGAAGAAGAGACTCCCGACAGAAAAAAAAAACTTCCTCTTATATATTTAATTTTATTATATTTAATTAATGCAAATAGAGCGTGAGAGAGCAACAAGGCAAATGTGTGTGGAAAATAACGTTCAAACTTTAAGATGTGACACAAACGTTTTTTTTTTTTTTTTTTTTTTTTTTTTTTTTCTTTTTTTTTTCCATCATCAAATAACGATCACGACGGCCGTATCAATAATACATGTGCATAAAATCGCATCTACCTTTACGATGAAATTGATAAATAATAGCCGCGTAACGGGACGAGCGAAATTTCCTAGAACACGATAATAAATTGCGCTCNGCAAATGTGTGTGGAAAATAACGTTCAAACTTTAATGTTTCACACATGTTTTTTTTTTTTTTTCGTTTTTTTTTTTTTTTTTTTTTTTTTTTTCGATCATTTATTACCGATCACAACGGCCGTGTCAATAGGACGTGAGTATAAAATCGCATCTACCTTTACGATGAAATTGATAAATAATAGCCGCGTAACGGGACGAGCGAAATTTCCTAGAACACGATAATAAATTGCGCTCACACAATCGAGTAACTGTCTCGTTCGAATTATGGATGTCAATATCAACGTCCGGATTAAAAAATAATTAAGTAAAATATTCTACGTTCAATCTGCGAGCGCGCATTTGTTATTCCGATCCGACTGCAAAAGAGAGATATCGCAAGTGCGCGAGAAGAAGTTGCGAGAAGAGCTCGAACGCGTGATTTTCTCAACAATTGAATATCCGCAACTCGGATTCTTTTTTTTTTTTTTTTGTTTTTACAACCTCGGATCTCCGGCAATGCATGAGATCCCTAAACTTATACACGGCACCCAAGGCGCTTCCATTACATTAGAGACGCGCATTTTTCTGATTTACGAGTGCGAGATGCGGTGGGGGAGGGGAGGGGGTGAGGGAAAGAGAAAGAGCGGAGTTTCCAGACTTATAGCTCACTATCTGGCTAACACGGGTCGCTTCGACTTTCCCGGTTTCTTACATTCCCTGCGATTCTCCCCGGGGCCACCGCTCATCCTTTCTTTTTTCCATCTCTCTCTCTTTCTCTCTCTTTCGCTCGCTCTCTTTCTCTGTCCCCTAAGTGTGCTCGGCGCGAAATATCCCCGAGAACCATAGTCGCCGTTGAAATGCATCTCGCCTCGGACATCGTCCCTCCCAACGGCATGTCTGTATAATCCGGGGAATGCTATTTTCCCTCGCGAACGTCGACGGGCACCCCTTTCCTTCGCACGTAACACGGAAAGGAGGTGGCGAGGACCGACGCGTCGGTCGATGGTGATGGCGGTGGATCTTCCCTCCTCCCCCTCCCTCTCGCGCCGGTCGTTTCCGGAGCTTTATCGAAAAATTCGTCCGAGAAACGGAAAGCTCTCGGTGGACATCGCTCTCCGGTCTCTTGCGGGACGTTGGAGGGCGTTCGGAGAAAGATCCCGGCAAGATGGCGCGCGCTCTCGCTCTCTCGTTGCGGGGACGAGGGGGTAGAGAAGAAGCCCATCCACCGATTTCTTCGCCGGAAAAGAGAAACCCTCTATCTCGCCGAGCAAGATGACCATTAGGCGAGGGTGGCTTGGCAAGCGTCTTTTTATTGCGCACACATCCAAAGAAGTTCGACGCTGCGTTTCGACGACGCCTTTCCCCTCTCCCCTGAATCCGATGAAGCAAGGAAACACGACAGCTTACGTGGAAACAAGAAATCCCTTTACAAAAATTGTAAACGTTATATTCGAACAACGTGTTTCTTTCTCTTCCCCCGAGATTCTGTTATTTTTACGCTGGGGGAGAGAGGGGTACAACGTTTCGCGTCCCTTTTAAATTTCACGAGTGTTTTGATTTTCCCGGACGACGACGACGACGACGACTTGTAAACAATCGCCGTCTGTCTAATAGAAAAGCGATTCTCTTCGCGCGCGCGTATACATTTCCGGGAGAAATTCCGGACCCGCCCCCCTCCCCCCCGGCGAGCCCTTTGACACGATGGAATAAATTACCAGGGAGAGGTTGGATTTGCCGCGGCTTGACGTATATCAATATAGCCGCCGGAATACAAATAAGCGGGGGAAGAACGAGCGTGTCGCGCGAGCGTATCACGAAAAGCGACGGGGTGAAAGGGACATCGTAAGAGTATCGAGTTCATTGTGTCGCTTATCTCTCCCTCGTGACATTTTCTGGACTCGGTCACGCGGAAAACGACGTTCGCGAGAAATAATAAATTTAACGCGTTACTCCCTACTTTTTTTTCGACGTTGCGCGGCGACACGTCATCCGCGCGCGCGCGCGCGCGCGCTCCGATATCCCGCAAAGCCGTAATTGTGGAAATTTATCGTCGCGTCGGAGCGAAATCGCGCCATAAAATTTTTACATAAAGTCTCGTACGTGCCAGGAGAAGAAAGGGGGAGCTGCCGAATCCTGCCGAGCGAATGCATGCGCCGCACTTATATCCGTCGTCGACTCGGGAATGCGCGACCGGAGCAAATTCAGAAAATTGCTATGGAAATATTTTCCGCGAAGAAACGAGACCGCGCTCGCTAACCGAGCTCGCAAAATGAGGCAAATGATTGTAACGGATCTCCCGCCTGAGAAAGAGAGAAAATTCCTATGCGTCACGAACGCGCGGAATGACATTCCTTCGGTCGGTTAAAAACCCTGAAAGAGAGAAACCTGAGCCTACTTTCGCAATCTCGCGAATCGATTCGGGGAACAAATTAAGGAGAACGAAACGTCGTCGTCGTCGTCGCGGAATTGTTACGCGCGCACGCGTGGAAATATTCAAACGTGTTTCTATTTATACGGATTAGATTGCTGTAAAAAAAAAAAAAAACAAACAAACAAACAAACTGCTCGACCGGTTCTTTCCTCCCGTTTCGCCCTTTTACATGGCGTGTACGATCGCTCGTGTACACGCTGTCCAATTCGCGGATTTGACGTTACTTCAATTAAAGCGATCGAGCGACGCGCAACGAGACGAAACGATCGCGCGTAATTGAAAACGAACTACATCCGATTCCGACGTCAATTGCTCCGGGATATAACGCCACACGTGACCGTTCATCAACTCTCATCATATTAGTAACGAGCGCTTTGCTACGTCGCGCGTTTGAGGCCGATCGAGGAACACGTCTTTCTTCATGTCCGACGGAACGAAGTCCGACGTGTCGAATACGCGATGTTTTAGCGATCTTCGATATTTTTCAATATTTGAAAAAGTTTGTTTCCGTACAAATGGAGTAATTTGCCATTCAGTTGCCAAAATGCACGTGTCACACGTTTAATTAGCTTAAATTTATAAATTGAATCGAAACCGCATCTTCTCCTCTTTCCAGTGTCTCGGTGGTTTCTGCAATTTTCCAGAAATATTCTCCGCGATCTACGTATCGTCTCAAATGTGTCCGATAACAGAAGTCAGAACGTTCGCCAGAACGCAAACTATCGCGGGGGTCTTGCCACTCGATTACGAGCAGGCGCGATCGATACGCCGATTCATAGAAGGTCGAGATGTCCCCCGAGCAAGAAACTTGGACACACGAAGCAGAAGCCGAAATCCCGGATAACGAGCTCTCTCCGCGGTATTTGTCGAGCGAGTGTCCTGCACCTGAGAACATTTCAGTTTCTGTAACTACATCGTAAGGTCGTGAATGCCGCGACCTTTCTCGCCCTTCCGGTCATCCTACACGATATTGCACTCCGGGCGCGACGCGACGACGACCTCTTCACAACAACCGACGTCGCAACGTAAGCGCGTCGTCGAAGATACCCTTGAAAACGATCGAGAGCTACGACGCTCCCTTCGGCGACGCACCTGATCCTTTCATGCCAGCAATTTTCAACGCTGTTTTGAAACTGCATCTGCTTCCCGCGCGCGACAACAGCGAATAGCGAGTTTATCTTGCAATTAAAACAATCTCGTCAGCTTTATCAAATTTCACGACACAATCAGTCCGATGGAATTTGAACATTTTGCAAGTTAAAGCACCTGTGAGTTTTTTTTTTTTTTTTTAATGCGACAATCAAGTACAATAGATCTTCCCTCTCTAACAAGATTCTTCTCATATTCCGTTCGTTAATAACGTTCGAACGAATTATCAAATTATTGAGAGAATCCTCGAGCTCTCTCGAGGATAGAAATCTCTTCCTCGAATTTTTTCAAGAGAGAGACGAAACACGAAAGCCGAAGTACAATTCGTTAACGACATCGGAAAAACTAGGTGGCGCGGAAAAAAAGTTTTGCTATTGTACGGCAGGCGAGAGAAATTTTTTTCTAAACCTATCGGACTGTTTGTTTCGCCAACAAATTGTTTTCCTGTTGGCAAAGCAACGGATTTTAACAGGCTCGGCAAATTTTGAAGTAATTAAAAAAATCGAACCAACTTGTAACCGATCTTCCTGCTATTCAAGCAACACTTTTTTTTCCACTGTGTATTCAACGGTGTCCTTTTGCGTCTTCTCCGCTCGTTTCGCGCAACGGGTCAACATCGATCGGGACGTCCAATAAAGAAGCCCCGTGTTGTTTATCGTGCATGCGGGCCGAGTTCAGTAGCAAAGGGGAGAGAGACCTTCAACGGTTTCCAGATTATTCTGCGCGCGATCGATTGTATTTATCGACACGTACGTAGTAAGCGTATCTTTCTCTCGCGCGCGAGAGTAGAGACCACAATGGAAAACACGTTTAGTCGCAGCGCGTTCTTTGCCGCTTGTTCTTTGCCTCGCAAGCGCGCGAACCGTTTACCCCCGGCATTTACATATCGTAGCAAATGGCGGCGGTTCACACGATCGTGTTTCTCATTTTGGAAACTCTCGCGAACGATCTCTCGTCGTCAATGTTCGAGAAACGACTCACTACGGTAAGATTCAATTTCGCCAAGTAGTCGATCTACAGCGAATACAAAAGTTGTCAAGAATAAAATCCCACGAAGTATTTATTCGAAACGATTGTGCGAGAAAAAAAATCATCCCTCCACGCGCGTCGTGCAAGGTGATATCTTACACGCGCGCTCTTCGACGTTATGCAAGCAATTGTCTTCGTAACTTCACATTCAAAAAACTAATTTTGATTTGTCGTTTAAATTTGTTTTCGATAAAAAAAATCCATGGGGTTAAAATTTCAACCGACAATCTACTCGTCACCACTCTCGAAAGTATGTTCGTTATATATATATAAAATACTCTTAAGAACGAGAACGTTTCCTTATCACACTCTCCACGTAGAAATGTGATTGTCGGGCGTGAAAAACAAAAAAATGAGTCGATAAAATCAGATTGGATAACCGCATTTATCCGCGCCGCGTATATAGCGACGACGTATCCCCGACGGGGGTGGCGTGGCCAGAAAATATACGGAAGAAATCAGCAGATTCCTGCCGCGCGCGCGATCATCATTCTCTTGGCGGGCGTTTCCTCGCCCCGGGAACCTGTCCGCGGGAGATCGGGAAAGCTTTCGTCGTCGTCGACGACGACGACGACGACGGCGGTGGCGGCGGCGGCGCGGGCAAAAACGGGGGACGATCAATTATCCTTCGAAGTTTTCCCGGTCGCGGCTAACCTCGCGCGCACTCGCTGAGTGGATTAAGCGATCGCCCCCGTTCGGATCGCTGGCGGCTTACGAAGAACTGGAAGAAGCTCTCGCGCACGCGGCGGCGGCGGCGGCGGGCGGGGCCATTCTCCCGCTTCCGGCGGGTTCTCGTCTCACGAGAGCGAGCACGGGCCCGAACTTCGATTTGAAGAGAAGCGAGGGGATGGCTTAATCGAGTGAAGTTAATTCTGAGAAAGTACAGTAACGGGGCGACAGCGTCCTCGGGGTTCCATTTCGTGAGCGAAAAGCTGGAAGCGCAATAAACCGAAAGGACGTCGTCGTGCACGGTTCTTAGAATTGTACGCCGCGAGTCGGTGAACAATTTTCAAAACTTTTTGACAATTTTTCACCGCTCAATTATTTTCGATATCCTTGACTTTGTGTGAACGGACAATATTCGCGGGATTAAACAATTGCAATCGCGATATTATGAATACGGGAGAGGTTTTTAGAGATCCCCAAAATAAAAAATATCGATTCCTTTGCTCGACGTATGAAAATAAGTCTATAACTTTTTGATCTTTTTTTTTTGCACTGTGTTTAATCACGATAATGCAGCTGCAAATTAATTTGTGCTAGAAACGCACGCGCGCGCGCTACAAAGGCATTCACATAAAAAACGCCGAACGTGGGAGGACACTGCGCCCGTGAGGTGTGCAGAGGAAAAGAAACAGTTTCTCACAATTGCGAGCACATAAAAGCGTTCTCGAGCATTTATTTCTGGACAAGGTATGCTGGAGATTAATACGTTTTCCCTGTCCATAGAAATGGTTGTCAACTCAGCACATCTACCGGTACCCATTGTTCGCAGATTGAGACGCTTCGCGAATACGAGCGAGTGTCGATCGCTAGCTAAGATGAACGATCTGCTGTTTTTCAAAAAAAGGACCCGCAAGCGCGGGGGTCCCCGCGTTTACAAAGAGGGTAGCCGTGTCGGGGACGTCGTTGATCTATGTGACCTGCAGTTAACGGAATGTTGTATCGACACCGATCCCTATTCAACCCTAATCCGCCGTCGACAAGAATGACACACGTGATGCTACGCAAAACCGGTTTACAAAGTACGTAAATTGTATTGTTTGTTTTTACTCCAGTGAAGTAAATAACGTTCTACATTTGTGTACATTTACGTGAAAAAATTTGCATAAACTATTAATAAAAGAATCACGAGGTGCTACTTAAATTCTTTCTTAAAAGAAACATTTATGAACAAGTAAGTTTTATATTTCAATTTTTTTTTTTTTTGTTACTTGCTCGTGTGAATAAATTTCGATCTTCGCGAGAAGAAAAATATCAAGCGCGGAACCCGCGCGCGACGTGATTTTTCCTTCGCTGCAAAATTGTGAGCAACCGAATCGACGACCGCGTAAAAATGCAGCGTCGTTAAAGTAAAACGTATCCGAGGCAGCGCCCGAAATCAGAACGTCGGAGGGATTCGCGGAAACAGCGCGTCGCGATCCGGACGTGACGCGAATTTCGGCGGCGGCGGCGGCGGCGGCGGCAACGAAGGAAAAAAAGCCGTCCTATCTCTCGTGACCCGGCGGCGCGCAAAACTCCCCCGTTTGGGTGATGCCGCAGAGCGGGCGGATCGCTGCGCAAACCCCACCGATTGCCGTTGACCGCCATGGTGAACCGCTCGCGCGTACACACGAGCTCGTATCTGATCGGGCCGCTTGTGTGCGCGATCATCTCTCTCCGTCCGCGAAACACGCGTCAGTGGCTTACCATGTAACGGCGCAGCGCGGAATGGTTTTGCGGCGAGTTAGTAGCGCGGTCCCGTAGATTTTCAACCGCGGGGCGGGCGCGCGCGCGTCGCGCCGGGTCGCCGCTGCGACCAGCGTCGCGCGCGCGCGACCTCGCGAAATAACGTGTGATTTATTCGACTTGCTCGTGATTTATCGACGCCGCGTTGTTACCTTCGCGAGCTTCCTCGCGCCCCGGCATTGTTCGCGGGAGATCAAAGAGAACGGGGACGCGATGGCACGCTTCGATTTCGAGACTTGTCGGCGTTTCCGCGGGAAAAAAATGTGGCAAGAAAATGATCTTTAAATTGAAAATCAAAGTTTTTCCCAGAACAGAATGAAATTTCTCTTCCCCCCTCTCCTTCCTGAAAGTTTCTCAGCATTTCTGACGCGAATAGTACAGAGCGCGATTTTGGGTTATGTATTTGAGAAACATCGCAATAAGATTTTCCGAGTTTTGCCGCCGACATTCATTTCTGACGCGTGTGCGGCGCGTAGAACTTATCTCTGCGGGGGGGGGTACAAGTTGCGTGAGAAACGGATTACACGAACTGCTCGCAGACGAATAACCCACCAACGCGGACATCTTCTTGCGGATTCCGTCTCTCTCTCTTGAATAAGACATTTATGATAATGTCAGTCCCGTGCGGAGCTTGTGGAGAAAATTTAGCAACACAGCCGCGAGGAAAATTCCTTACATGTCTCACGTTCCCGTCTCGCTCTCTCCTTCCTCTTTTCTAAAAATTTCTATTTCGCCAAAATTCCTTTTCGCTTCTCTTTTCTCGCGTCTTTTTCGCGACTTCGACTTCGTCGCCGGTTCTCGTCGCCGCAGGAATAGGAAATAACGTTTATTTAGGTCAAGTCTACGCGGACTCCGCGTTCTCTTGGGACACGAAGTGGCTTTCATCCCTTTGTCCTATACACTCGACTACGTCGCGAGACCCTAACGTCTACCCAACAATTTCATTTCAAATAACGCTGTTGTAACCGTTCAAAGCGCGGTTAAAGCAAATACTTAATCCCAGTTACATTGTGCGCGGGACAATATATTCGCAGAATGCGCTAAAAAAAACATCGCAAACTCATTCAACATCGTCGGATGTATAATTAAATGCGGAAAAGTGAGCAAACTCCATCATGTCTTCCTAACTTGTTCCTACTTTAATTCGCGGGACCAGTAGCTGATTTACCGATTTACCGGAAAGTCCCGCGACAATTCGAGAACTTTAAAATCGAATTGCACTCTCTTAAAGAACTCCCCGCGCGCTTATTTAAAATCCTCCCATCCCGCGGCCGCAGGTTTTCACCAGCAATTATAGGCATCTTAATTTAATTCGAAATCACTTGGGTTCTGCAAATTTGCCCGTCGCAAACTTCGAGAATCGATATGCCGATCAAACTCGTGGGCCACTCAAAAGCGGCTCTCAAAAGAGACCAGGTGAGTGACAGAGAGAGAGAGAGAGAGAGAATACAACAAAGTTTTCTAAAACGTGCATCGGGCCACAAAGTTCGTCGAGTGTCGACGATATGTTGAAGCGGCACCTCATTTAGAGGCGTTAAATTTTTGCGGTACTCCGTAACTTAGCGCGACGTGTAAATTTTAACGAGCGCCAATGTGACCGCGCAATGAGGTACGCGCCATAGAAATACCGTTCGTTTTCAAACGTGTACATGTACATTTGGGAGTTACATATATATATATATGTATGTACTACATATATATGTACAAATGTTTTTTATTTTTCGGCAATACGCGCGCGCCGAATATTCCTAATGAGGAAACGATAATTAATAACCGACGCGCAAATTATAAAATCACTCGCATGGGCAACGGGCCGTGGAGACCACGTTCCCCGCGACCGGTCGATCGAAAATAATTAACCGCTATTAATTTCGCGACGGCGGCAGCGGCGCGGCGCCGAGGCGGCACCGTTTCTCGCGCTCCGTTTGGAAAATAATGAAATTACGAACAAGCGACAACCGCGCGCGAAGGTCTCGTTTCCCGGCAGCGATAAATCCACGGAGGAGGAAAAGAAAGTAAAAGTCAGAGAGTATGAGGCACACGG
This sequence comes from Pseudomyrmex gracilis, assembly GCF_002006095.1. Classification (NCBI taxonomy): domain Eukaryota; kingdom Metazoa; phylum Arthropoda; class Insecta; order Hymenoptera; family Formicidae; genus Pseudomyrmex; species Pseudomyrmex gracilis. The sequence goes on along the minus strand of NW_018020931.1, from coordinate 105,950 downwards.
ACGGAGAGGTAGGAAAGGCGGGAGGTTGATTTACGCGACGTTTGAGAATGCCTCGGCTTTAAAGCAACTCCTCCCCCGAGTCGCGATTATTCCGCGAATCGATCCGGACGCGTCGCGGAACTCGCAGTTGTCTTCTGACCCAAAACACCTGCCTGCGAAACAAATCGCTCCCAACACTCGTTTCGGATTTTCGAGAACTTGAAATTTTTATCTGGCGCTGCGTGTTTGCGATTTCCACAGATTATTTTAAAGTAATCGCAGAAAACTCTTCAATCGTCAAAGTTTGTTTCTCAAACATTAAAGTTCTCTTAAAGTTGAAAATCTTAATAAACTGTTAAAATTTGTTTATATCTAAACAAAAACCAAATTCAATTTTTCCAGCAAATGAGGCGCGAATAGACGCGGCAAAAGACGTCGAACACACTATTTCCGAGAAAATTCCTCGCTCTAAAATATATCGTTCCTTCGGTTAGATTTGTCATACATGCGAAAGTAAATCTGACTGCGTTTTCTATTCAGAGACGATGACACGTGTGAAAAGAAAAACGTTTCTTTCGGATGGAAATGCGCGACTTGTCGAAACAATAAATTTTATCCGCGAGATCCACTGTTTCTCACGTGTGTGTGTCCGGCACAGACTCGTATCTCTTTGGATAATCGTAAACCGCTGATAAAAAAAATAAAAATTCCACGTTCCCGAACTGTTGTGTTACGCGATGGATCCCTCGCATTTATTGCCGCGTGTTTTGGGAGAGATATCCGAGAAAAAGAGAGTCGAGGTGCAAAGAAAGGTGTTCTCGAGACGACGACGACGACGACGACGCGGGAACTTCCGTCGATTCTCCCGCCTCGACGATTTTCCCGACGGCGAGTCACTCCCTTCGACACTTCGGACAAGCTGCACGTACGGCGGCGCACGGTCAGGATGACACGAAATTTCCTCCATGGAAATCAACTTTCGTTCGACAGGTGCGACAGAGCGCGCGCCTCGTTTGTGCTCACGTGTGTCAACGTGACGCCGCGCCCGAGTACTTCCGATCGCACGCTCCGATAGCTTCAGAGACGCCGGCAAATATGCTGATTTATTGGCGAAGGGTAAGCTCCGATACGGTGGCGAGGGTAAACGCATACGATTTCCGCGGGGCTCGTTGGATGCTCGATATATATCTGTCAATTGTAGCTGCACCGAGCTGAAGATACAAACACGCGTACGTTTTCTTATTAAAAATTCAGAAAAAATTAAATTAAATGTGTAATAAATAAATATTGTTTTCAACAACAAAAATGTTCAACAAGTTTTATCCTTCACTTATTTTTTATTCGAAAAATATAAAAAACTCGAAAAAACGACGCGCTTAATAAAATCGTCTCTACAAATTGCAAAAGCTTTACTCTGGATTTTGCCCTTCTAATTTATGCGTCGATTAATATTAATGACGTCCACGCGAGACAGAATGTAATTTCTCTTTAACGTGACTCTTGTCCCGAGAATATTAAGGTTGCCGGGGAAAATTTAGAGAGTACCGAGGAATTCGAATCCGCGTCGAAGAGGAGCGTCAATTTCTCGCCGAGATTCTGGCGGAGAGATCTGTAAATCGAGAAACTTTTGACGCGTCATTAAATCCCGTGGATGACGACTTCGCGCGCTCTCCGGTATGCCGTTAGAGATCCGGCACTGAGAAACTTGGCGACCGTCTCTGCACGGAGAGGGAAGGATTCTTGATAACTTTGCAAAATAATAATGACGTCGGGTGAAATATTTTATCCGACACAAAGTTGCAGTTGAAAAATCTTGTCGGTTTTGGCAAAGATTTGGGAACTTATAAGAGATAAAATCGCGCGAAACGTCGCGGAGAAATTTTGCAATAATTTTAATACCATTTTAATTATATAACAGAAAAAAAATGAATATAAAATAGATGTTCCAGCATGAAGTAGATATCAAATATCTACGGCAAAAATATCTTCATTTTTTGTATTTGATTTCATAATTAAACGTTTTGCGAATCTGTGTTTTTAAGATTGCGAGAAAATGTCGAGAATCGCAACATCTTAGATCTCACACGCGGCGGAACACACTCCGCTTCGGATTATCAAAGCTGCGAAATTCCAAAACTTCTCGCGCAAACCGAAGCGACGCACACTGTTGTACACAGATCCAAACGGAGTTGTACGTTAAATTTGATCTCGGTGTCCGATTAGCGTTGCTTGCGTATGCGCAAGCCGGTGTGTATTTCCACCTCCGTGCGTGCCTACTTCGCGTGCACCGGGTATGCACAATCGAAAATCCGCTTAGCGAAACGCATGCTGGTAGTTTAGGGACGTTCCGCCGAGTCTGATCGTAACGTCCTAATTTGGAACACTCGCTTCTCTACGGTATTATCGCGAGAGAGGAGGAAACGGGCACACGGTTTAAGCTATAACAGAAAGAGGAGGGGGTCGGTTCTACTCGTTACGTCCGCCGGGGGTGCCGCAGCTGGCGTTTTCGAGGAAAAGTAAATAAATGAAAGCGCGTGAAATTTGACTCTAAATTTTCCAACTTTCCGCCAATATCTGACTCGAGTATCGAAACTGCGCGACTAACGCGTATCGCATTGTATCGTACGTTGGCGAGAGAAGTGTAGTCGCTGCACAATATCGGAATCATATTTTTTTTCGCACCGCATTGTGTAATTCTCAAACTTTCCGCTAAGATACAATAACTCGATTAAGTAAAATAAGAACACAAAAATCAAATTACTCTAGCACAAAAGAATGTCTCAGGTTAGTTACGAAGATGTTCTTCATTAAAAAGCAAAGTTCAATTTGCAGAGACTGATATAGATTTGTTGTTAGATAATGCATACCTGTCGCTGCCAGATAAGGTCGAGAAAATATAGAAGTTGACGTTTTATTGATTGCGCACAATAGGTCTCTCTACATTGTTTATTTCTTTCTCTTTGTTGTTTATTTTTAACCATGTTTTACTTATCTGAACTTTTGATTATGACGTCTTTGACCTATAGCGATGTTCTTTTTTGTTATTCCAAATTAATTTTTTAAAAATATTTTCCACTCTTGTTAATGTCGTCGCGTGATTTAATTTTTCCACATACGCTTGAATTTGTCACTTTTGTGTTAAGAATATCGCCGTGCCGGGCGGATTTTCGAATTTCGCGATATTTTAAAACAAAACGTGACTAGTCACGTAACTTTACTTTAGTCACGTGTCTTTAAAAATAAAGTAAAGTCACGTGAAAGGGAAAAGAGGAAAAACAATACGTGACTAAAGTCACGCGACTTTACTTTAGTCACGTGTCTGTAAAAACGTGACTAAAGTAAGAGGACATGACAGGGAAGAGAGAAAAAATACACACATGACTTTAGTCACGTGTCTTTAGGTACTACTGTGTCTCTTGATTTTTGTATTTCGATGTATTTTTTATTGATTTATTTTTTGTCTGAAATATTTCAAATTTTTGGACCATTTCATATTTTTGTGGTCCACACTTCTATCGCAAGATTAGTTTTTCACTGCACGTCGCCGTTATTGAATCGCGACACGAAGCATTAACAATCGGAGAGATCAGAAGAACTTTCATCTCTCGTAGAGTCGCATTCGATTTCAGATGTGACATACCGCTATGAGGCTTGTTCTTTTTGCCAGAGGCTTTCCGTTCTCCTTTGATATCCTCTTTATGTAGCCGCGAGGACAACATGGCGAGTGGAGCGGAAAGCCTCCAGCGGAAGCCGCGACGAGCTTTTTCCGATCCCCCGTTCGTATAAAGGATCCCCCCCTCGTGTTTACGCGCACCTGGAGTTCACAAACGACTGCGACGCACAATACCCGTAACAATGGCGAATGCACTAGCCCCCCAACCTCTCCCCCCCTCTTTCGCTCGTACATTCTCGTCAGGCCAACGATCCGCTGCCGCCGCCGCGAACGTGGAGTTTTTATGCAAATGATACAAGCGTACTCGCGTATTATGACGGTGAAATAACTCGGTCTTCTCTCCGCCCAGCGCAGAAAGAAGCCAATGTTTCCTTTGATAATAAAGCAAGATGAAATCTGTGAGATGTATTTTTCGAATCTGCGTGAATTCTTTAAACGTCGGGATCTTATCGCGACGTTCTATTTCCACGTTATAACGCGAACATTTGCGTTAAACAAATCTTGTTCTAAAAATACCGCGTTCTATAAATTTCGCGTTTATTTATTTGTATACGTATACATTAGACGTCAGAATTAGCTTGGGGGCTAACGAAATTTCGTGGCGCCGCCGTAGTTTGGATTCGGCTCCGATTCGGGATAGACCTCCCCGTGCGATTCCTCGAATTCTTCGGGAGCTGGCTGCGCACACAATCTCCCGACCCGACCCGTGCGGGAGAGAATTTTATTGAAACGAAACATACGATGCGAACGCGAGCGGAGTAATAAAAGAAAAATATCGTCTGCTCGCGGTGCGCGCAATTAAACGCGGAATTAGTCCGCGAGCGTGGAGAGAAAAAAATATGCTACTCGGTTGCACGTGAAAAGGCGGAGGGTGGAGAGACGCACTCGTTGGTAACATATACACGCGCGCGCACGTAAAAGTTTGCGCATCGTTGCAACGTTCGCGCGCTACTATCCGCGGGGACACTGCAAATCCGGTTAAGCTCGCTTCTGATTTCACCGTGTTGTTACCGTCCCAACGTGTGTTGCGCGCGCGACTCCCTCGTGATCTCTTCCCTCGTGTGTTTCTTTGTGTCCGCACTTCTCTTCTCGTTTCTTTCTCTATCCTCGATTTATCTTCTTTTGTTTTTCATTATCCCGAATGGATCAACAATCCGCGCGCGAACAGGTTCTTCTTCCCTTACCGAATCCGATTCACACACGAATGAATCCCGAATCGAATCCCGGTGTAATTCTGTTATTAGATCGTTTGGCGTGGGAGGGAGAGAGTGTTCGGAGTTTATCTTGCCGAAAGTTGTAGAGAGAAAGCACGGGATATATAAATTACGGCGGCAGAGAGAGGGAAGGAGGGAGATAAGAAATTGCGACCCTAAGAGAAATCAATCGAACGTATTTGATCAATGTGTTATTAGATCGTAACGTATTTTTTTTCCCCGTTTCTATTTTTTCGATTTTCATTAAATATATCGCAAATCTGCCCCTACTGAGATTCGTGTATATCTCAACGATACACATTCTCTCTCTTTTTACCCGCATTTGCTTCGCAATCCTGATAAGTCGTCCATTGTACTCGCGCAACCGTAGATACGAACTGATGATTATTGGGAACAAGAGGAGGTTCGGATCCCTCTTTAACGACAGGAAGGGACGAGCGCGGTCGACGTTTCCCTCAGTGTTGCAATTTTTTTCATTCCACCGCATACCAAGAAGCGCAACTCGCCGGCGGCGAAACCGAACCGCGGAATGCCATTAGCGGGCGATCGCAATACCGCCGCAAGTAATATCGGAAATATCGATAGACAAGACTTCGTTCCGCCGCCTGTCCGGCGGTCCGATAACTCTCGCAGAAAATGCCGAGATAATGGTGAAGGCTTAATTAAAAAATACTTGCCAGTCTACCGTAATTACGCGCGGCGGACTGGTTGCGCGCGAAGAAGAAGGAAGAAAAGACGAAATAGAAAAGCATCCCCCGCCACCCCGCCTTCTCACTCTCTCTCTTTCGAGATCTTGTCAAGTCTGTCAGCCCGTCCTTGACGCCGTTCTTTGTCTCTTTCCTGTCTCTTTCCTCTCTCTCTCTCTCTTTCTCTCCTCTCTCTCTGTCCTTCCCAAGTTTCACGTCGACCGACGTCCCTTGTCGTCTGGGGTCACATACGCATAGACCCCGTAAACAAGCATGCGCGGCAGGAAAAGTAATTAACGTATGTGCGTTTGAAACACGAGCGAAAATGAAAAACCGCACACGTTATCCGACACCGGGGAGGCGAAAAGAAGAGCGAAGGCGGATGATAATCGAGGACGAAGACGAGAGAAGTGGCGGCGGTTAATTCGGTTTTCGTTGACGATGCACCAGTGTGTATGCATTTTTTAACTCTCTCGCGAGCGCCCGGTTAATTCCCAAAGAGATTCGTGGCAAGTGGGTTTTTTTTCCGTCGAATGAATAGACCAGAAAAAGAGCAACGAAAGAGAGTACAAAATTATTTTCTGATTACTCAATTATCGGATACAACGGAACGTTTTGGTCATTACTTGGTCTTCTTCGGCTGTTGTTTAATTTATTCGACTATCTGTTTATTTATTTAACGTGAATGTGATTGTTGGTTTTTGCGCTCTTCTGTTCGATTATTGCTATGCTATTTCGAGTTCTCTGAATGTTTTTTCGCATTGGATTTTTCTACTGTCGCGCGCTCTTTACAGTGTTCAAACAAACGACGTTCGAGTAATCCCAAGTAGTTCGAAACCTTTCTTCGGAAACCAAGATGCTAAGATTTCAAAAGATGATATCGCATCCCGAGGCGTAACTCCGAGGGACCGCGACTAAGCTTTCTAAGAACTTGAGACGCGAACGCTCCGAAAATTCTGACGTCTGTCATCGTGTCAATGATCACAGCCCATTAGACGACACAAAGCTGCAACTTTGTCGGGGACGTCTACAATTGTTCTCGACAGACAACAACGACGACAACAACGACGAAACACAACGGGAAACACAAGGAGCCGCGATCATTCGCGGTGGGGAGACGAAACATCCGTCACGAACAAGCGCGCGCGTATTACGCTCGCGCGCAGGGGCGCGTCGAAGTTCGTCTCATTCTCGTCGTTGAAGGAGAAGTTATGATTAACGTTAATTCGCGAAGAAGAAGAGCGCCGCCTTAGTCTCGAGATCGCGCGCGACTTCCCACTTGTGCCGGGGAACCGCCCGGCATTCGGGACCGTCCCGTAGATATTTCATGCGTCGCCCTTCCCGTCTCTCGTATATCATTCTCCGTAACACATGGCGCCGTCCCCCAGAGAAGGAGTATAGCTGCAGCGCGCGGAGACTCCTCGCGCGCGTCGCCCGCGGAGGTGAAGCGTTGCAGGCGGGCGGAAGAGTGTCTTGTTCCCGAAAAGCGAAGACGAAGGGAAGACACGTGTGTGTATGTATGTGTGTGTGTGTATGTGTGCGCGCGCGCTCGCAGTGCACGGCTGGCTGGTTTGGCTGGGAAGAAGGGACGGGTTGATGCCTTAATTTATCACCGTGACCCACGTCTTCTGCGAGACGTCGCCGCGAGGAGACGTCCATCCCCATCGTCCGCTTCTCTCTCTCTCTCTCTCTCTCTTTCGTTCCTCCTCGCGCACCCGTCCGCTTGTCCACCAGAATGGCTCTTAATCAGCCCCGATACAGCCGTCTGTTGTCGGTAAACGACGGTCTATTGTAAAGCGGATTCCGTGCTCTCGAGGACGTTCGCCTCCGTCGAGAAGAACGTTCCTCAAGTCCGTCCGTCCGTCCGTCCATCCCCCGCAATCGCTAAAGAGATCTAACTTTTACAGTTGCTCGGTTGTTAGCTGCAATTAACCGGCTTCGTCGTAATGAGGAGGAGTTTTTATTACTGGTCGTCCAACGGATTCGCAGATTTTCGAAACATCGAAGGGAGAGAGACGAAAAATATGCCACCGAGTTTTCACGCGAGTGGAATTTAAAGCTTCAAATGTTAATGTGTGTAATTTTGCGATGTTATCGGAGCAAATGTGTTTTTCTTTTTTTTTTTTTTTTTTTTACGACTTCGTTAAACGCCCTCGAATTAATAACGCGCGAATTATCACAGATTAATTAGCAGCGAGCGCACGCGTTAGTTAGTTTTCACCGAGTCAAATCAAATATTCTCTCTCTCGGTTGATGGAAAATGCAAAAAAAAAAAAAAAAACAAACTGACCGCAACGCGCGAGTATAATAAGTAACTCGAGCTGGCGCGTAACAAGCGACATAAGCAATGTTTGTTCGCGCTACGGTACGGTAGTTACCATTTCGCCATTAGAAAGGGCGTTTCCCTGGGCGCAGTCTGTCGTTAATTGTCGATGCGCACCTGGTCTTTATCCGCTTTTTTTTTTTTTCCACGGTGGCAATTATATTAACGGAAACAACGCGCAAGCGTTGCTGGAATTCAGGCCCTCAACTTTAAGACGGTCCTCCTCCCCGAGTTCGATCGACGACGACGACGGGATCTCGCGCATGGGGGTCGTCCCATTTGATTCTCAAGTGCGCGGCTTTGTCGGTCGAGAGCTCTCGTTCGATTACGCCGGTCAATCGAGCGTGAACAGTTCCTCGATTGCGTTTCAGGTAACGAGAAAAACACTCGGCCGTACCTTCGCCGAACACATGTTAAACGATCGGGCTCCAGCCGGGCGTGAAGAAGAAACCGTACAATTACGAGTGACCGGGCGAAACGATAACGAGATTCGACTACTAAGAAACTAAAGCATTGTTTCGCGGGACCGCAAACCCGGGTTTGCGTAACCCGCGACCTGCTCCGTAAGCGCAAATGTCGTCTGAGGTCGCTAGATATACAAGGGAGTACACTACCACACCACACTTCAATGTGCCGCCGACGGTATAGATCTAAGGAAAATCTAAGGAAAATAGAAGTTTGGAGAAGCGAGATCGCACTGAGGGAAATATAAATTTTGCCGAGGCAAGAGAAAACGAGACGGGGCGACCGTTTTAAAGCGTGCGCCTTTGGGTGTCGAATCGAATCCGCGCGATATTTCAAGAGCTATAAATAAAAGATCGAAACGCGCGCATGAAGTCGTCGCGCGCAGCCACCACCACCGTTTGCGGCGATATAACAATTCCGATAGCGCGGGAAAACTTTTGTCATAAAACATCACCAAAGCCATACACACGCGCGCGCGCGCGCGCCCGGGAAATCAAGTGGAAGTGCTCCAGGTATTTCCACATTCATCGCGCGCGAGAATAACGCGGATAACGCGCGCGCGCTCGCGCCGGTAATCCGCATGACTGCTAACGAATCCGCGCGCGACGACGACGACGACGACTCCTCCTTTCTCCTCGTTTTCTCGCGCCCGAGTGTCTGCGAACTTCTGGGAAAAGCAGCATCCGATCGTTCGAGTTCTCGTGCGAATTCCATAAGAAATAAATAATCGGAATTCGAAAACGATATATTTGAACACTTATTCGTAGGTTGAAAACGAGGAAACTCGAGAATGTCACGTGTTTTTTGCGAGTTAATTCGATACGCTCGAAAATGATCGCGCATTGAATATCTTGAAGGATCTAATTTTTCGAAAAAAAAAAAAAAAAAGAAACAACCCCCTCGAAAACGATCTCTCGGGAAGCCTAATCTAATGCGGCGACTCTGACGAATGCGAGGCTTGGGCGGGGGATCCGGTGAGTAGTTTGCGGCGGCAGATCCCCGGGTATTTTCGTTACTCAATACACGACCGTAGCGACCCCGAAACGCGGAACCAGGCGGACGAAGTTGTTGGCGAACGAGGTAATCCGCGCGACTGGTAACAAATCCGCGCGCATCCCCCTTTCTCCGTCTTCTCGTTACGCTCGAGAACACACGACGAGTTTCGCTCCGTACTTTGCTTGTACAGTGCCACAGTGGTGTTCGCTCCGGTCACATTTACATAACAAAATAACAAACAGTAAACATAGTCAATTTTAGGCGTTATTAACTCGGAGAGAGAAAAAGAGAGATAGAACAAGAGCGAGAGAGAGAGAGAGAGAGAGAGAAACGCGAAACTACTTCAATTGAGTTTATCAAGATCTCATGTTAACAGGTAATGCAACTCTGTTCCGCGATAATTAAACTTATCAATAGTGGTAATTGCGCAAATTGAATTTCTAATAAGAATCAGTTTCTGGAACTTGAATTCGATCACATCTGCCGTGTGGAATCGTTCAAGCAGAATTGTAACGGGAGCAAAAATCAATGCGACCCTGGCAGTGCATTATCGGAGTTCGAATCCGTCCCGATCTAGTTATAATACGATATTTCGGTCCGCTATTTCGTTACGCGCGTTGAAAGAAATACAATTTTATCTTTTTTTTTTTTTTGTCGAATTTTTGCGTTTATCTTCCTCGCGGACGTAAAATTATTATTTTCAATGTATTACATATTTTGATATAATCTAATCTAAATCGCGGAGCCGCTCAGCTCTGTCTCTCCTTCTCTCTCGCTTGTGTAACAAGTTTTACGATAATTTCCAACGTAGATTAGCTGAGTAATTAAACCCCGGATAAAATTCTCCCCGTGGGGAGGAGAAAGTGCGATGCAAATTACTTCGAAAAGAAATTTCCGTCCGCGCGGAAATACGCGAGCGCGTCCTCTCCTTAGAACCGCTTGGAGTCACTTCGCGAGAGCAGTTCGCCAATCCGACAAGACGAACGTTCCGTCGTGCCGACAGTATTCCCCTAAGCACCATCGCCGCGCACCGACAAATTTCGCATAAAATTACCAAGGACGAAGATTCAGGACCGTCCGAGTTACCGCGGTGTAATATTTTTAGCGTACACGCGCGCTTTGCTCGCGCAGCACCACCGCCGCGCCGGCGGTGAGAGGGTGCAAACCCCCGTTCGTGGAAGGCAGTAACGTAATCCCTAGCAATTTGTCATTCTCCGTGTACGCCGCTTCTTATTTTAGTCGACCGGGCGGACACGGCGCCGGCGTGCACCAGCCAGCGCCCCTCGCAGAAAAGTAAATTATGCGTGAGGGGTGGCTCCGGTGATGGTTGGAGTTCAGCGAGTCCGCGTAAGTCGAGACCACTGCGACGACCGCAGAAATTAGATACTTTTCGTCAAACAGCGAGCTCGGAATTTTCGAGATTTCGGGCGACACTTTTCCATTTTGGTTTTTTCTTTTTTTTTTTCATTTTTTATTTAACACTTTTATAAACTCGTCAGGATCCGCGAGAATTCTGTTATCTCAAAAGTTCGACTTTAGACGCATCTTGTCTTTGATTTAAAAAAAAAAATAAATAAACAACTTCGTTAGATTTCAAATATTGTAGAACTCGCGAAAAAAAGGCACTAGAGAAGTATATCCTTCCGCGAAAAATAATATCCGGAAAAAAAGAAAGAAACGAAGAAAACCGGCAGTTTCCATCGTCTTCTCGACTCCTCTTTTCCACGTGGGAAGCAGCTCGACCGTACTTTTCGCCGTGTCATTCCCGGACACGATTATCGCGCGTCTGGAGAAGCGAGCGGAACGTCGACGCGCGTCGTCTTCATTACAAAGACGCCCCGTTTCGACCCTCGATTCTACGGCGAGAAACGTCACTTGTGTGTCCGACGGGAGGCACGTCCGCGGCGATATGATAGATTGCGCCTTCGAGACGCATAGGTAATATAGAGAGGATAGGCCAGATGGTACGTAGGTAACACCGCCGAGATGAGAGGAGACGCGCATACATTTGAGCGAGTGATGCCGGGCTCGCCCGCCGTATCCAATCCGCTCACACAATGCGCCTGCGGGATCAAGCCGGGCGGAAGAGGAGGATTCAGCGTACGCCACGGTACCACCAGCCGTTCCACGGACCATTCCAGCTGGAAGCGATAAAGTTAGTTGCCCGAGCATGTAGTCCGATCGCCAAACTAATCCCTTACGATCCTGCGCGTCGGACGCGCGATCGATCCTCGTCACTCTCGAGTCGTATCGATCGCGATGCGCTTAAAGCCGGCACCGGTCGGCTTGGCAGTCGCGCGTTCGCCGTGATGGACTGGCACACGGAGATAATGCGCGCTCCTGCCATGTATATGTATATACACATCGCGAAGCTGCGCAAACATACCCATGGAGATGATGTTTCATTACGTGGCGCCGCGAAGGCCTACGACGCGCACAACAGGATATCAAAGTGAGAAAACTAAGTCCTCCAATGATTGAAGAACACATACCAATCCACGTGACGGGAAATTTATCGAGAAAAATAATTATCAGATACGTATCGGGTAATTGCAGGAGCCTCGACGGATTGCGCAACGATAAAAATAAAACAAACTGAGAAATTTGATTAAAAATGATTTATTCGTTCCACTTCCAACAGCGACAATATAACAAACGGAGATTACTCGGTGGAATAAATAAATCAATTTTGATAAAAATTATTTGATTGTTTTTTATTGCGAAATTCGACACTTTTGCATTCGATATATATTAAACGCAACAATTCCTCAATTTTAAGTTTTTGTTTTTAAATATTAGTTTTTCTAGCTTTATGTACATTATACAAATACTTTGTTGCGATTATGTCTTTGACAAACGTCCGACGGAAGTTGTACCTTGTAGAGCGTAGTTTTTCTCCTAACAAACCGAGAAAAGTCGCTCTGTGAAAATAAAATTATTTTCAACCTTTCATCAAATTCCGCCGGCAAACACGATCGCGGCAGCGCCGGGAACTTCCTCACAGCGCGCGCACGCGCGCGCGAAGTTTATCAAAGAACATGTAATCTCATCTCCAGGTCGTTACATTACGTTTTTATCTTTACACCTAGCGTCGTAAGTAACACGTTACACGTTAGCGCTTTCGTATGCATGGACCCAGTTTTATGCACGTCGTTTATTACAACCTTCGAATATTAAAGAAAGAGAGCGGGGAGGTTGCGTTCGTCAAGCTCGCGCTGCTGCTCGTTACGTACCGCGCGTGAAAAGAAGCAGCCGCGCCGAGAGTACAGCGCCGAGAGAAGCTCGGAGGAGAAAGAAGAAGAAGAAGAAGAAGAAGAAGAAGAAGATAGACACACGCGAGACGTATTCCGGGACGGGCAGATGGTAGACCGTAAACAACGTTCAACGATCATCGCCACCGAGACCCTCCGACCAACGGGTAGCAGCGCGCGCTCGTTTCAACCCTTCGTCACCACCGCCGCTTCGCACCCGCTCTATGGCCGGCATAAATCACCGCGCAAAGTTATATTAACGGTATTTCACACCGTGGCGTTTCGCGGCTCCGCGCGCCACACGTTCTACACCTGGGGTCGGGGGAAAAGTAAGTGGTAACGTCGGGTTAGATTGTGGCGCTTTACCACACGAGACGAGAGAGAGAGAGAGAGAGAGAGAGAGGGTATGATTGCTGCCCCGTGGGTGGGTCTCGCGTACGAAGATTGCGTCCCACCTTACGGGAATCAACCCCCGCTATCTTTCCGCGTATATTTCACTTTCCTGATAGAAAAGAAAGAAGAGAGAGAGAGAGAGAGAGAGACACAGAGAGAAATAGAGAAGACAGAAAGAGAGATTTGTTGAAGAGTGCACGCGGGATTGCCGCGGAGTCTCAATGACTCCGCGTAAATAAGGATCGATAATCCGAGGAGAATCCGCGCGCGGCCCGGCTAGATTGCTACGGCTTTTGCGATTAAGCGCGCTAAGAGGCTTTAATCGTCTCGGGCTGTTAAAACGTCCCCGGGTGACAACTCGGCGGAAGAAAAATGGGATGCAAGTTAGTCGAAGATAAAATTGCCGCCGCTCTCGCGCGCTATATACGCGCGGGAGCTTTCACGAAGGAGGGGGGGAGGAGGACACTTTGCAGAACGACACTTTGTAACCGTTTTACGAGAAGGAATATTTTAAGCGACATCAAAGAACTCGCTCTCGCGCTCTCGCGGGACTCGAAACTTTTGATCGGTCAAGTTTTTCGCAAATCGCGCTATAAATATAAGACAAACGCCGCGGATAAATTCCTCGGCTCCGTTCCATCCCAGGTCTCACACGCGGCTATTTCGCGCGAGCGGAAGTACAATTTCGAGAAAATCGCTCATTATTCATTAACCAAGCGCGATATCGCCAAATAATTGGAATACAGTTAACTTTGTGCGCGAATTCCTTTCTCTCATCGAAAATTCCACGTTTTCCCACATCCGTGTGTGTGTGTGTGTGTGTGTAAGGTTTGAAAATTAAACGTTAAAATACCGCACTCGCGCAATGTAAATAAAGATGTGAAAATATTCAATTTTAAAACGCACCGATGTAATATCATAATGTTTTAATAATTTAATCCGGAACACACGCGCCGGATACCTTTCATTTGAGGTTAATCGATCAGATTAATATTGTGATTTAATTAAAAGAGACCGCGGGCACAGGAGTGTATCGCGTTTTCAATGAGCGTTCGCGATGATGTTAAACAATTCGAACAAATTAAATTGTTACATTGTTCGTTAAATGAATAAGAATATATGCGTAAATATGAGCCACAACGTGTTCGATCGCGGTTGAAAACAAAAGGAAAAACCCGAACAGAAAGTGACGAAAGAAATTTCTGAACCGCGGCACGTGCGAACCGCGCGAACGATTTTCCGTGTGTCGCGGTTACAAGGCGGGTTGGCCGGTAACAACTTCATGAAATACAAAGTTGGTTCTCGCGCAGCTTCTCGCGCGCGGTATTTGCTGCAGACTATCTAACGTCGAGACAAAACATTCCGCCACTCTCGAGGTTGTTTTAGACGTTATATACCACCTTTCCTCCTTCGGGGAGGCGGTGGGTCTAAACTAACTTCGCGGCTCCGTTACAATTTCGGAATTAGAACGAATAAGTTCCGCGTCACACGGCGAAATTATACCGCGCGCGGCAAAAGTAATTCGCCCACTCTAATCGCATAATCCACTCGACTTGTACACCGCCGCGCGCGCTCGTTACAACATCTCGAAGTCGCGTTTTCGATACGCCCTCCCTCCTCACCCCTGGTATATAAGACTCGCGCAGCAGTGCTTTCCGCGGTAAGGCAAGATTATCTTGTTTACGACGAAAATTCGCGTTAATTAATGAACTGTTATCCAATTTAGTGAAATGCAAACCACGGGCGCTTGTAAAAGCGTCGGGAATTCCCCCGCGTATACGCGCGCACACACACACACACATCGATTGCGTTACACTCCATTCTCCGCGTGTTACTCTTCCCCTCACGGGGGTTAATCGACTTCTTAATCTGCGGGCGAGATCTTTGAAGAAAATTGCATAGCCGGCGCGGGCTTTTTCCTTGTAGATTGCACGCGCCGCGGATTATCGTTTAACCGGATACACGACACCGAGGAAAATCAAGAGTTGTAAATTACGCGTGGTGTTGTTGCTTTATAGTTTTTTCAATCCCCCCGTTGTCGCCGTATAAGCCACGCGATTATGACTCCCGGGAGACGACGACAACGTTCGAAACGACCCGTCTCGACGTCGCTTGTTATTTTCAGATAATATCGTCGCGCGCGACACGCGTATGTGCGTGCGTAAACCGTGTACGACGAACAACGGCGTGCGCGCGCGTGCGTACGTACGCCAGCAGGTCGTGCACCTGCCGAGTACACACAGACCCGCGCCGAAAGGGAGATAATAGGCTGAGTCGCGAGCGGTGTCGCCATATGCGCAGCGCCTAAAAGAGAAGCCGCACAAATTCTTCGCCGATGGAAATGTAAACAGGGAAACATTAAACGAGTCTCCGGAATTCGAACACTATGCCGGGGAGGACACGACGAAGCTGGCACACATGTTGCTGCTGTTTCTGCTGACAAGCTACGTCTCTGAATTCGATTATTTCGCAATTGGTTTTTCGAGAGGTCGATAAGAACAAGACGATGTTTATTTGACGCGATATTGTACAAATTGTTATTACAAAAATTTGTAGCTAATTTCAATCCTTTCAATTAGAGCACATTAGTTTTTATTGCGAAAAAATTCAACAGTTTGTATAACATATTCATTCTCTTCTTTTCTCTTTAATTTTAAGATTTTTTTTTTTCGTTTCTTACGAGACGCGCTGCAAATTCTACTACGCGAGACGAGACGACTTGATAAACTTAATCCCGACTGCGCCAATGAAGTTCGCGCCCGAAGTAGAAAGAATAGCGAGGAGAGAATTTAACACGTCGATCCCGACTACGGGAATGGCAATTACGGGCTTCATTTCGCTGCAGCGCCAATTATCGTCACCATTCTTTGTTCGACGAACCGTCAACTCCGAACGATGGACACGATCCCGGACACGAACATCAACGGAGCGTGCGGATGATGCGTCCTCTCTCTCGCTGTTCCTCGGGATCGTTTAATTAAATTTGCCGAAGACTGCCGTTCTTGTTAGGGATGAAAAAATTCTGTTTCACGACTTCGGAACGATGAGGTGTAGCGGCGCACCCGTTCGTTGTCTCGGGAACACGCCGCGCGCGTGTTAATGTGATAATTAAAATTATTTTATCGCCATTCGCCTCGCAAAAGCCGACGAGGCGTAGATAAAGAGATCGCAGACGCGATAGCTGATAGGGTGACATTCGATTAGAGCAATTATTCTCATTAGTGCGGCGCGCGCTTTGTGCAGCGCGAGTTAATAATTCTTCAGTTTTACAGATGCAAATGTTCTCACACTGATACTATAAAATCGAATAAAACCATTACGTTGTCGCGAGTTTGAATTTCTCGGAACGAGTAAAAATGTTTAACGTTACACATTTTGTCGAAAGAAAATTTTTCTGTCGCGTCTTTTTTATCGATTCAGAAACTCTCTTTCTGACCCATAATAAAGAACACATCGATCTGTCCGCTCTCTCTCCCTCTCCTCTTTCTCTCTTTTCCTCTCCCTTTTTTAATTTCCATCCGCGCCGCACCGTCGACTCGAGGAGAGACAGCACGACGGCTGTTACTGCGCTGGAAGCACACCAGCTTGATTGATGGATTGATCGGTAAACGGAAACGACTCTACTGAATTTTATGTCGTATATCGGGAACGAAAAAAAGACGATCGTCCAGTCGACTAATAAATGGGAGAAACGGTGCGCTCGTCGAGAAATGTCTTATGAAAAATAAAAAATAAAACATCGTAAAATTGGACGCGCAATGCAACTTCGCCGACGACCGCATTTCAAATATTCAATTAAAAATGGTAAATACTCTCTTAGTGCGGGTGAAATGTCAAAAAATTGAAAATTTACGACAATATCTTAAACACATATTTTACTTCGATATTTACTTCGATATTTACTTCGATATTTACTTCGATATTTACTATTTAAGTTTGCTTATAAACACGACTCGCAATAAAACACTCATATACAACAAAGCGAGCGCGCAGCGAAATACGAAAGACTTTGAAAAGGAACAGAAAAACAATCAAGCTCCCCGTCCGATGAAACATTCGAGAGCGCGCGCATATAAGCGAAGAACACAGTAATAATAATCACCGGTTGCATCGACGACACCCGATGACAAATCCCGAAGAGGAGGCAGCGGGCGCAGAGACAATCGCCGATAATAAAAATAAAATTGACGCCGCCTCGGCGAAGAATCGAACGATTTTTCGCGATTTTTCCCGAATCGCGGAAGGTTTTCCGTCGAGCGCTTTTACTTTTTATTCCGTTCTATTTTCTGACGCGCGCCGCGTCGGTTGCTCATCCGTCAACGAATCGAAGAGCAGGCCCGCGTTGACACACCAGCAGCGCGTCAATGGGGAAACCGGTAAAGCTTCCGGTGTTATTTTTGACTTTTCGCTCGTTTCCGTCGCGCCGTAAATCAGCGTCGCGCGTTGGCGCGCGCAATTCTTCTAAAATTCATCCGAGTTTACATCACGTCGTCGTCGTCGTCGTCGTCGTCGTTGTCGTCGTAGCCGCTTCGGAAGGGATGAAAAACTACAAAAGATACACAGAACACACATTGCAATGCGTTCCCACGACGCGTTGGTGTCTCGCGCCAATGGCGAAATTTCCGCGGATGATTATTGCGCGCGACTAATGAGATTTCCGATGCAAAAAGCGCAACGGGCGCGAGCGCGCGCGCTCGAACGGACGGTGAGAGTTGACCCAAAACAGCTGCGGTTTGATATTCGATTATTACAAGTTTCCGTCGGCCCGTTACACCCTCGATTGAATTAATTCAACCGACTCACACAATTACAGTCGCGGACCATTCGATTAAACCGCAACACAGCCACGCGCGAATAAACCGTATAAACGCATAATTAATTACCCTCGTATTCGTTTGCGATTCCACGGCCGAGTGATCCCGTACAAAGGGGGATGTCGCGAGAGTTGATCGTTGTTATTCAAGAGGAAGCGTCCGGGTGCTGTCCGTTTTCCCCTGGCAATAAAGATTCACCCCTGGTAACTTCTGCGACGTGGTGAATTTAAAACAAGCGAAACACATACACGTCATGCCGTTTATATTGCTCCGAATTCGGTAATTCAATTTAGAAAATTACACGCGACGAGGGGGGAAAACTCAATGAATGACTCAATGTCGGCGAGACTTTGTCTCTCGTTCTAAATTATTGTTATTTATCTCTATCTTATTTAAGTATTTTTTTTTGCGCAACAGTCCTCCGTATAGTTGTTGTTAGACATTGTTGTCGCAAACGCCCTTTGTCTGCTAAATTTCTCTCTCAAGTTCTTCCGTTGAACTGTTGAAGTTTTTCTCTTCTGCTCTGTTGGAAATAAAAAATTACGTTGAAATATTTCAAGGAGTTTCAATTCCCAGAAGCAGAATACGCACGAGCAAGTAATGACGGTGATTAATAATCATAGACTGTTAATTTTTTTCGGTTTTTCTACGGCCACATTTTTCTTTTCTGTGTGTCGGAAAATAATAAAATAAAAAAGAAACACACACACACCAGTTCCAACGTCGGTAAATTATAAAACGAGCATCACGACGCGTTTCCGGCAAACTTAATAATTCAAGACGGTGGAGCCGAGGCGTCTGGTAAAATCGCAACGATTCAATGTTTGTTTCCGCCCGGAACATCATCGCCGACTCTCTCTTTCTCTCTTTCTCTCTTTCTAGTTTCTCTCCTTTATGTCTCCACGTACCTCCGAGATTTTTACGAGTATTCTCGTAGAAAAGAGCGAAGAAATAAGAGAACGTGAGAACTTGAAACGGAAGGGGTTGCTGCGAGAGAGGGCAAGAACACGCGCGCGCGCGCGCGCGAGCAAAGAGGTATGAAATTGAACCACCGCACTTGCAACTTGCGCTCTTTGAGTTGAGGCTAATTAACTGGACTCCTTTCAACAAGGTCAACGGCAAGAACGATATACAGGAAGGGCGAGGAGGGACGAGGTGCTTCTGGGGTTAATTTAAGGCTGCGCGTCGCTAAGCAGCTATTACAACCGCGCACGGGGATGTAATTTCTGCTTTATTTTCTAGAGAATGGAAGCGACGCTTTGCGCATTGTCACGCAACCTCCCGACGGCAAATGAGGGTTTGTATGTAGCCGCGCAATGTTTACTGTCTAGAAAAATTTGCTTAAAATATCTTTCGCAAGGAATAGAGGAGCGACCGTAATTGTATTTTTTTTTTTTTTTTTTTTTCAAGAGCAAAAGTTCTTTAGCGAAATAAAATCCCGACCAACTTCAAGTTATAAAACTTGAATACGCGCGAAAACGACGCAAATGCGCATTAAAACAACATTCATATATATAGGTATATAAAGAGAGAGGGAGGGAGAGAGAGACAGATTATCGTTATGAAAAATTTCATATCATTTCTCTCGAAACCACACACGCGCAAGTCTTGTAAAAAAGCACATTTTGTATTTATTAAAAAAAAAGAACGGAAATGAAGCGTCGAAAGTACCACATTTGCGCCATTTGCCTCCGAGGAATCCTTAGATACCAAAATACAGTATATACGTCCGCAAATGAACCTCGATGGTGTCCTTGTCACGTAGGTATTCCGGAGTAAAACCGCACGTGCCCGCGGCGCTGGCCCCGTAACAAGCATTTCCCTCGGGTCCATCCCGAGCTTACTTCCCCTCTTCCCTCCTCGGTCCTCTCTTACGCCGCAACGTTCTCACAGGAAGGAAGCCGATTGCTCACGGCGGATCCCAATATTTA
The DNA here is from genome assembly GCF_002006095.1 of Pseudomyrmex gracilis. Taxonomy (NCBI): domain Eukaryota; kingdom Metazoa; phylum Arthropoda; class Insecta; order Hymenoptera; family Formicidae; genus Pseudomyrmex; species Pseudomyrmex gracilis. The sequence continues at coordinate 86,225 of NW_018020931.1, read as the reverse complement.
TGCGGGCAATGAGGCGCGCCGCTATAAATATTTTATGCTCCGCCACTTTTCGAATTCAGCGCGCGCGCGAGTGAGAAATATATCAGAAAGAAAGAGAGAGAGAGAGAGAGAGAAATATACAATAGAACACAATCTCCGAAAGCTCGTTCATCTTCGTCTCGTTCCCTGCGAAACGATGCTTCCCTTCCCCTCTTCCCATCCCGGAATCGATAGCCCTTAGATCTGTAGGGTATCTATGGAATAGTCCATAAAAGTATTACGGGCTGTTCGTATGCTGTAATCTGTGGATATTGCCTCGCCTCAATCACAGGTGGGTTTAGTAGGCGGACAATTTTCAGGCTCTGAAATAATACGAAAATCCTTACGACACGTTGGAAAGAGAGAGAGAGAAAAAGAAAGAGACAGACAGCTTGAATTGTTCGAACGCAAATTCTTCCTGAACTTTTCAGACAGTCGCGCTTCAAGAGATTGAATTTTTTTTTTTCTACGTACGAACTGTGGATATCGCGTACGATTCGCGTTCAAAGATTGAACATAATTTGTATTTCCGGGAGAGAAACGCGTTTCAAAAAAGATCAAGCGTCAAGGGAGGATGTGAAGCACGATCACGGATATCATTGCGAAAAGTGCCAACTTCACTTTTGCCGCTGACATTGTTGGGTGGGATCATTACCTCTGAATTGCTTGTAGCAACTAGGATCACTTGTGACCGCGCGTATAACGCATGAAACGTGTAACTGGGTTACACAGCGCGCTGACAGCTACCGCTGATTTGATTGCGCAATTACTCGAGTTTGCCCGTTACGAAGTAACAGCTCGGGCCCGGATGATTTACGGAAATGACGGCTGAAAGCGTTTTGAAAAAGAACTGTTGCAAAATAATGACACGTCATTCATCTCTCTCGCTCTCTCGTTCTTTAGAAAAATAATAAAAAAAAAAAAAAATACACCGACGCTACACTACGTTATCGCTTCGTGATGTAACTCGCGAGTTGTTTCGCTAATCGATCAAATACACAAGAGACAGAAAGGAAATACATTACATCACTTCGTCCGAGTGCTGTAATTCAACGTAAAATATGTAACCACAATAACAATAGAAAATAAAAGTACAGTCGCGCTGGTTAATTAACAGAGAAAAAATATATATAAAACTTTTTGCAAAATTATAAAATATTTATGTTTTAATTTGAACAAAAGTTCCAACACAGCACGATTTTCTCTTCCTCTTTTATTTAATTTTGCGAAACACTAAAACACATTTACCGCTGATAATAATTAACGACGAGATGGGTTTCCTATCGATCTTCAATGTAATAATAATAATAATAATAATAATAATAATAATATCATCAATACAATGTGAGATTTACTATTATTATCACGAGACACTAATTGCCCGCCAAGTCACATTGATTTGAATCGCTTTATTCGCGATCAGCATATTATACTCACGTTATTGCAGACCAAAAGAGAGAAACATGTTCAGGTGTTTGTAGTATTAATTTTGTTCTACATACGTGCAAACGTGAAAATTATATAGTACATCGAGCGTTTGATTTTCCGTCTGTTCCGACTGTTTTTTTTTATCGCGAAATATTTAAAAGTAACAAACAAATAATTTTCAAATATTTATATACGCGTTTGTCACAAAAAGTTAATTAATATTTTCTACAAAATATTTATATATTTTCACTAAATTGCATAGTATTAAAAATAAATTGCGCGCAAAGTTTTCCAAGAGTTTTTCTTGCAATTTCTCATATCGATATAAAAACAATAAGATGAAAAACATCCGAGTTATCGATACTTCGATCGACTTGGGATAAAAACAGTTTATACGCATCACACATCTTTTTAATACTTTAAGTTTTCACACGAGAATTATCGAGAGGCTTCGCCTCAGTTCGGACGTCTCACATCTTCAGGTATGTTCCGCACGTATAGGGATACCCCGGCAACGAGACACACTCGCATCGCTTTATATCCTCGCACTCTCGGACGACAAGATGGCAGCCGTAGTTTGGCGCAGAGTCCATGATTCATCGAGCCGGTGAGGTAGTCTCCATCGGTTATGCCAATGCCGCAGTCCTTCATCCGCGGCTTACCCTTTCCCTCGGGATCGGCGCTTAACCCGCTTCCTCCTCTCCCTCTTCCCTCGTGTTCGGACAAAACGTGTGCCACCCTCAGCGACATATTGCGTATGATCCCAGACCGAACGGTCCGGGAAAGACAAATGGCCGGGATGCTAAGACATCTTCGAGCCACTCCCGGACGGGATTATTTCGAGATGAAGACAACGCTGGGCTTTCCTGAATCTTGAATGCGCGGTGCGCACACCGCGAAAATAGAGATAGAGAGAGAGAAAGAGAGGGAGAAATATATGAAGTTTAACTCGGGGGAAGTCGCAAGCGCGCGCTTGAAGTACTATCTGCCGGGTCAAACTTATATTTTAAAGCTAGTTTCAGCGTCGCGGGGTGCAAACTTCACGCGAAAATGTCTTTCCGTGTAATGCAGAGTGCACGCGACATGATAATAAATACGACCGCGTCGTATAACTGTGTGTATACGTATATTTATGCGAAGAGATCGCGACACTTCGCATTATAATTAACCGCGAACAGATTTGCACAACACAACACGGATATACTCGTGGAAAGCTTCTTTTTCTTTGTGAAATTCCTTGATTTTTTTTATCAACAAAATCAACGTGCAACGTTCGCCTCAAATCTAAATCGAACAGCTCGAAAGAAGCAATTAAGTGAATATCTCGTATTGTTGCCAGCGGAGATGGCGCAACGTTTCTATTAGTCGCCAAGGTAATCTTCATCAGCCGCAAACACAATTCGAAATCAATAGCAAACATATTCGAGGTGGGAAATGCGGTAATAATTTAATTCATTTCCGTCCCAATCAAATTTAGGAGGAAATCCAAAGTCTATTTTCGATATTCCTCGGAATATATCTCTATATATCTTTAAAAATGTTAAAACTTTTCTCAAGATTCTTCGATATTTTCTAGTTTGCGATACTTCAATTTCTCCCCGTAATGGTTTCGCAGCGCGGCGCGACCTTCGCGATTAAGGCAGGGGATTGCGGAAATTTTTAGGTCACGCGACAGAGACCTACGTCGAAATCGCTGCGGGTTCCACCGCGGAGAGGGCGAGCTTAAAATGGGCTCAAGGTCAGTCTGTATCGATTCCAAGACCTCGGGGGTTCGCCGGGCCGGGTACCGACTTGCGTCAGTGACGTTCTATAGTGGCACCTGGCCTCGACACGAAAACGTTCCGAATCCTTAAAGGATATAGCGCATCCGGATGCATTTCGGTTACCTCCTCAATCGGCCGCAACCGTGACCGGGTCGCGGGCAAGAGCGCAAGTGCGACCCACTTTTCGAAGCGAACCACGTCACGGTGCATGTGTAACTTCAACTCTGATGATCGCGGAGGAGGGTGTGAGGCCAGTCGCTGAAGGAAAACATATGCAATCTTCCCTCGGCGATGTACTCGGACGGAGTTTCGAGTTTAATGACGATGGGAGTTTGTTGGTCGACAACGGATCGAGAGTTCTATGAATAGGAATAGCGTAACCGCCGCGCGCGATTGTCGATTCACCCTTTGAATATTCTCCGGGTTTAGTGCTTATGTAATACCCAAACAAATTAAGTTCTGCCGGGGCATCGAGTTAGGTATGTGCACGTGTACGTATTCCCTCTTTTTCTAATTCTTTAAGTTCGCGAAATCCCATTTTTTGAACTTTTGATATTTTCTGTAACCAAAATCACCGAGATTGCAAAATGAGTTCAAGGCCAAATTACATAGACTGTATAAAAAATCTTTTCTCCGTTAAAAAACATAAATTCGGACTCTTTGATCCCAAAGCTTCGGATTCTTACTTTGACGAGCTTATTTACTAAAGTTACATTTAGATCACAGCCGGGATAGATTTTTTTTTGCCTCTGTCTCAGTCCCGAGCACACAATTTCGTGTAAATAATCTACAACCGTATCGTGAAGGGTGACACAACGTTTCTCATCCATTATGTATTATTGTGTTCGGATTAGAAAAAAATACTGGAACTGGTTTACGTATTACGCGCAACGTCTCGAACGCGCGCGGAGGAAGCACTTTAAGTCCCTCTCCGTAGGACGTAACTCGATATTGCATTAATGCGATATACAGAGGATTTTGATGGCGGACGAAGGCCAAGTCGGCCGCAATATTTCGTCGTCCCGGTGTCATATGGTGAGGCGCCCAAGGGTATTGCGTTTCCGCTAAGGGTTACCGACGGATTAAAGAGGATACGTTATTAAGAAATGCTGTCCCGGTGTCGCGTTTCAAGAAAACCCGCGCGCGCTTCTCGTTGCGCGAGCGACAAGTAGGCATTGCGTGTAATTACCTTTCGAGACCGTGATTTCTCGCGTCTCTCTCTCTCGTGAAAACTCGTCGAATATTTCACTCCCAACGAGAAACCTTGAAAGTTTGTGAATCTCGAGTGCCGCAAAGCTCTAATGAAAAAAAAAAAAAGCGCGATTAACGTTTCAAGCGCCCGGAAAATAAGTAGTCGTGGCAGTTTTGTTTTTTTAAGAAAATTTCGAAATCGAGAAACGCGTTTTTCCGCGTTCAAAAGTTTTCGAAATCTTCTCCGATTATCGCGTTGAACACCGATAACAGAGCGTCGGAGATATCCTGGTAATTAGAAGAAGTGGATGCGCGCACTAAATTCTCGCATATATACACGTAGTTCGGACATAAAGTCGAACGCCAATGCGGCGGACACCAATCGGCCGGCTCAATAATTCATAGGCTCCGTTTGCCCCTCGTACCTCGCATCAAAACGCGATCCATCGGCAAGTCGGTCAGCACGGCTACTTCATTACGACGTAACGAGCATGTAGCTGGCCGCCTGCCCGCCCGCCCGCCCGTGTTCGCTGGTCGATGCTCCACTAAACCCGGATCAGAAACAGTGAACTCGAATGCGGGATACAGTCAATACGCGGAATGCGAGCCGAGAAACGAGAACAAGCGATGAGGGATGAGTTTTGGTGTTCGGACACCGCGGAAAGAGTAAAAGGATGACTCGCGCAAACTCCGAAGCGCCACTCAATATAAGTCTCGCGTTGTATCTTCGTCGCCAGCGACGTTACTGGCACAGGAATTAGCGTATCGAGCCAATTTCGAAGAACGATCGGTCGCGATGTCGGTCGCATTACGCGAGCACTGACTACTTACGCGACAAATTGGTTCACTTGTTCTTGAAGCTCGAGACACAGACATCAAGCTCGTCCGTTCGTGGTTACGCTTGTAATTTCCAGTCGATCAAATTCGGGACTTTGACTTCGGGAATATCGGACGCGCGCGCAAGTTACTCGCAAGTGTAATTATGCTCACGGAGTTATGTTCGAGAGGAACGCAAATTGTTTTTCAATGGCCGTCAAAAGCTGAAATCTAAGTGTCAAAATGTTGAAACCCGCGTCCGCAGCGGTTTGCTCGACGAAATTGTTTAAAAAACGTAATTGCGCTCGCAATTACGTCGAAGATCTTTTCTTTTTCCCCCTCGTTTTTCCGTGTCGCTTGTATTTAATTTTTTTACGCCGAGATAAATCGCGGCGTAAATTATCTCGCTTATGCAACGGCGGCCACACTTTGTGTAAAACATGTCACGCCAACGATAACGCGCTCTTCTTATAATCGCAACAAATTTAATGCTGTTCCGTGTGTTTCGCTCGTGAATCAACAGTAACAACAAAGAGAAATAAAATAATCCGACGGTTGCAAGATTCTGCGATATCTTCATTTTTCGCGGAAAATGACCAGACTTCTCTCTCTCTCTCTTTCTCTCTCTCTCTCTCTCTCTCTCTCCGAGCTAAATTTAAACGAAGCGAGATATAATTGGAGCGAAACGATTGATCGATGACGGCCATTTTGTCGAAGCGAACAATGATATATTTCGTACAAGAGCGCGGTCATTGATCTAATTAATATCGTTCGCCGTGCGGCGTCGTAATCGAAGCCCTAGCATCGAACTTAATCAGCGAATGTGTCTGCGCGATGATGCGGATCCGATGTGGCGCTAATTGAGACGATGCGCTCAGCCGGAGCGAACGAGAAACCAGGCGGTAACGGGAAGAAACACCCATTCTTCGCGCGCCGATAGAAAGCGTAAGAAAAAAAAAAAAAAAAAAAAGAAAATGAATGAAATAATGAAGCCGCGCGCGCGAGAAAAGGAAGATGCGCGCGGATCTTACACCGTATCTGAGAGATACATCTTATACTCGTGCGAGGAACGCACAGTTAGTCCACGCGGAAGTTTTATTATATCGCGGAAGAGTAATGTCGACAGCCAGCAACGCCGCGCCAGGCGGTAATAAGATATATTTTTCACAACGCGCGCGCGAGCTTTCGTGCACGGGAGTTTCGGGGGCGAGCAACGTATCCGAGCGATTTTATTTATGACAGGAGGTGGTCCATTAGCCCTTGCTCCTGAGCGGAATGCCCCGTCATGCCCTGCGAGACTTTACCCTATGTAATTTAGTTTACGTGCGCGGCGCGTTTGCGGTTCGCAAGTCGTGAATAGAAAAATCGGAACGAGAAACTTTAATTTCTAAATCGCACGAATTTTCTTTTCCCTTTCCCGCGCGAAGTCACAAAAATCTATATACGCAAATGCATTTTCTCTTCTCGCGAGTCTCGCCGCGAGAGTTTCCGACTTTTCTCAAAACCCGCGCGCCATCTTTCGAGTTGCGAATTGTACAATTCGCAAACTCTCTCGCGAATAAATTCACTTTTAAAAATTTCGACATTCAATTTGCACAATGTACTCGCTTGTACTCGCCATACAAGCGCATTCAAAAGTTCTCAAAGATATGCGCACACGTGAGTAAATCTGAACGTAATTGAACACAAAGAGAATTGCTTCGCTGATAACGAATCCAACCTTTCCTGCTGAAGAGAAGAGAAGAGAAGAGAAGGAAAGAGAAGGAGAGAGAGAAATTACGGATATTTCGGAAATTAATCTAAGGACTTATCTGAGAACGCGCGCTGTTAGTAGCACACAGAAGCGTTTACATACCAGGCAAGCCAGTAAATCTAGAGACCAGCCGGCTAGACAGCCGGCCGAAAGCAAAGCTGTTAGTAAAGCAAACTTCACCAGCTTGAATTAAATTAATGCGCGACACGGCGTTGCGCACGCTCGGGAACAGAGAGAGAGAGAGAGGGAGAGCGAGAGAGTATATATACTGCATATAACGAGAGCGCGCGCCCAAAACGCTGCGATTACTGTGTAAAACTTCGGATTAAGATGTAACGCCACGCTAAGGGACCGTCTCCCCCACCTTTCCTTCCGTTTTTACAGTAGTGAATAATTACTCGAATAACTCTCCGCGAGTTACTCCTTAACACGAAACGTAGTACGAGAATGTTGTGTGACACGCTCTCTCCTCTCTCTCTCTCTCTCGACGTTGTGTTCTACGGACAGGAATAATATTGCGTTCCCCACGAACGGGGGATGATAAATTCATCAGCGACGGAAACGATGTCGTCGATAGCGAAAAGTGAATTCATTCCGCGCGATTCCGCCCAAAGATCGATTTTTCGGTGATCTCGTGATTTTTCTCCCCAAACGATAATGTCGCCGCGATCTCTCGTTCGCGTGTCCCCCTCTGTCTCTAATATCCTAGATATTAAATACCCCTGCCCGGAGCGGATAACGCATCGTCCCGAAATTCCCCGGCGAGGCGAAATTCCTCTTATACTCGCTCGTCCTTCGAGAAAGACGCGGAGCGAGAAAGGACCGCAGCTGACGGAAATGAAAGGATCAACCGTTCTCTCTCTCTCTCTCTCTCTCCCTCACTCTGTCTGTCGCTTTTTATCGCGCACATGTTGTTCCCGCAATTACGTTACGATAATACACCGCGATTTTGGAACAACATGCGATTGGGGATTAGCGATATTACATCGCGAAAATATTTGAGCGAGAATCCTTTGAATATCTTTTATGAAAAATTACGAATTCCGTGACTTCAACGATTACGGGATCTGACAAAGTGGCTGTCTCCTCGTTACGGCAAAATAGACGAGGTATACGCGAAGTAACACACACACTCGCGTGCGCGCGCGCGCGCGCGCGAAGTTAAGTTGAATAGCTCGGTTCTTGGCCGGGAAGAAACTTTGCGACTTTTACTACTTCCAGCAACGGAACACAGGCGAAATATCGTTAGATAGAGTAGATCACGCACTTAGCCCGAGCCATTTCCATTTTCGTAAAAATACGCTGCTGATATTCTCAGGTGAGGAGAACAAGCGGTCTGAGATCCGAAAGCGAGAGAACGACGCTCGAATCTTAATTACGTTTCGACATTTGTGTAATACGCGTATAACGCGGCACTCAGCGCGACGTCTTCAAATAAACAAGAAGTCGTCGAAATTCCGTGTACAAACACGCGTTGCACAAAATGTCGACATTAACATCGCGCGGATGTAAATATGAACACACGTTCTGTGTGATTCTAAGTAAAATATTTAAACTCACGTTAAAATACTATTACGAAAGGAGAAACTTGAATTTTGAAGGAAAACGGCGAAAAATCAAGAATGTTGAAGTATTCGTGAAATTATTACGTACGTACACATAAAAAAGTAATTTTTATTAATTAAAGCGGGTCGCGCGCGCAAATTCCATATTAGTGGGGATATTAATAAAGGTCGGAATGAAAATTTGATGTAGCTGAAACGCGCGCCCGCAACGGAAAATGGTGCGTCCCGACGAAAAGAATTCGCGCTATCTCGGTTATATCGTCTCTATCTTTTCCGCGGTTCCGCGAGAAAAACTCTCGAGTCACGTTTCCCGGGAACGGAAATCTTCTCCGAACACTAGACACGTATATACGGTATATATAGGGGTTGCACGGCCGAAGAAGGTCGATGGTTTCGAGGACCCGAGCTTCACGGATCACGCAGAAGTTGGACCATAACTGGACGCGGAGCATCCTTGACGGAGAAAGACCAGAATTCTCTCTCTCTCTCTCTCCCTCTTTCGCACAGAGTGAAAATATTCACGGACTATTCGGGAGCTGCGACTCCCTCCGTGTACTCTGTGTAACTCTTTGACCCTTTCGTTACTGCGCATCGGGGGATGCTAAACTCTCCTGAGAGCGCAAGTTACAGCCGAGCTTCGCCTCGGTGAATTTCTCGAAATTCTCTCCGAGTTAAATGTCATTCGCATTCGTTCATCGTGTTTGTTCCGATTCTTTTATTCACGTCGCTCGCGTCGACGTCTCGCGGAAGTCTTTGAAATGTAAACAATTTATTTGCCGTTCTCCTCCTTCTCTCCCACCGTGTAACGTTGCTCGAAACGGTGTTTCTCTCGCTACCTGTATAGCGAGATCGCTTAAAAACAGGGGCCGAGGAAAGTTTTCCGCTTGTTTCGATATGTTCTATAACTTCCCTGGGCGCGCGCGCAAACCTGGGACGAAATTGCTTCTTTCATTTCTTTCGGTCGGATGCGCGATGCAATTTACGCGGAAAACGCGTGGCACACGCTGACGGTACATGACGGATGCGCGCAACGCTCTCGACTTCGAGAGAGCGAAGCGATCGACTTGTTGTTTTCCCCCGGGCGAATATTCATTCGCCATGTATTCCTGGCAAAGTATTTTCAAAGCGTTTTTCAAGGAAAACAATTATCATCTCGATCGATCACTTTTGTCACGTGAGTGCTACACGTAAATATCGCGTTCGTGAGAATTTTTCCAATTACCTTTACGCGACAATGTCACCGAACAGAATTTTTAAGTGCATTATTTTACCGTAAGTTTTAAAGACCAACGTCTGTTACGTTGGCAACATCCCCAACGTTAAATGTTTCCGACTAGGTTTCCCGCTTTATTTCGAAGAGATTAAAAAAGTTGCCTGTGTGTAGTTTATAAAAAAAAAGTTCTTTCTATATTGAACGAACGATTCTAAAAATTGAGTTTAAAAAAACAGAGGAGGCAACTGACTTCCGATCAAAAATCGAGATAATAGTTTCCGAGATCTACAGACGAAAAAAAAAAAAATGGCAGAGAAAGGTCTCGCGATTCTTCTTGTAAAACTGTGATAACTCGAGAGCTGATCCTCTCCGAGAATTCGTAAGTACATTTTTATTCACCAACAGTTTGGACCTCGAGCAGGTACGCAATTGCGGTGGATGTCGGCGTTCTCGCAAAATTGCAGCTTAATCTCGCAGATGTGCGAGGAGGAAGAAAGACGGGGGAGAGAGAGAGAGAACGCGCGCGCCAGGAGAACGACGTGAAATCCTATTAAGCGATCCTAGCCTCTATCTTCATCCGGCATGTCTGATGCGGCTGACGTCTCGAAACGGTCAGGAAATGGAACAAATGCATAGGAGCAACAGCAAAGATGCCGCGGAAACAGAAAAGAGGACGAAATAGGAAGAAAGGAACGCGCGCGGAAGAACTCCGAATTGCAAAAACCGAATAAAAACCTTCTTCGTAAACGTGTAACGTTCTGCATTATGTAAAGACACAACTAATTAAATAATCCGACCGCGTTCTCGCTCGCATTCAATAAAAAAAAAAAAAAAACTCGGTATTACTTCAATTCGCCTTTCAATCGGTTGGTTTCAAATGACATCGGAGATTACGACGCGTTTTTAAAATGATACTTGAATTCTGGCGTGTATAAACATTTTAACGCAATTTGCCGCGACGTGTTTGTCGATTTGGTTTTTTTTATTTTTTTATTTTTTTTTATTTTTTTTTATTTTTTTGAACATAAATATCGCGTCACCAGCGTCAGAGCGGGTAGGGCAAAATAGTCAAAAGCCCTCAATCTAAACATCTCGAGTGTGTGACATTTTAAATCCGAACTCTGAAACGCGCGCGAGTTACACTCTTTATATATACATACAGAACGAGCGCAAGATTAACGTTTTTTCTGGAAAGGGAAAGGGGAGAAACTACTTTGGACGCGGCGATTCGAATCGACAGCCGATAAGGAATATGTGTTTGCGCAGCACACATCGCCGGTTTACGAATGCTTTATGGTGTTTGCATTGATTTCCATCGATGACAGAACCACGGTAAATATTATCGGAGACATCTACACCCGGAGAGAGAGAGAGAGAGAGAGAGGAGAAAATCCGTGAATTTAGACGCGCACGCGGTTTATTTTCACGGTGCACGCGGATGTTGCGAGAACTCGAGGACGGAATAATAAACCACCTCCACCTCTGTCCGCGTCTCGAGAGCGACAGGCGGAATGTACACGCGGCGGAGAGAGATTCGCTCTATTTATGTGTAAAAAGAAATATAATCATACTGCGCTTTGCTTTAGAGAGAGAAAGATAGAGAGAGAGAGAGAGAGAGAGAGAGAGAGAGAGACGCCGAGTCGTATGCGGTCTTCTCTCTCACCGAGTATTTTTATATTTTCCCGGCAATTAACGCTTTAATCGGTGCGCGCGTTGGTACACGGTGGTAAATCACAATTTGTTTTTCTTTTGTCATAAATCACAAGAGTAGCCTCAAGTTCACTTGTCGTATGCGTCAGCGAGGTTGGCCGTGACTCTCTTCACGCGAGTCGGACAGTTGAGATTTTTCACATGTATTTTTTATATGAGACTTCTTCTCTTTCATTTTTTATTCAGCACCGCGGTTGAAAGCCGTTGCGTTAAATTAACATTTGCAATGTTCGGAAAGAACAATAGAAAAATCCTCCTATATAAAAAATCCATGTGTACCGCAAAGTGCGCGTTTTGATATCGAATGTATCCCATTTATTGTTGTCTCTTTTCCGCGTTGCCGATTAGTTAATTCGATCGAGTCGAGTCGAATCGAATCGGTAAGATTGAGAGAGTAAATAATGACAAAAAAGCGATTTTGACAGTTCATCGTCATATACATGGAGAAAATTAAAAACGTGACTAAAGTAAAGTTACGTGACAGAATAGAGTTGAAAAACAACACGTGACTAAAGTAACGTGACTGTAATTTATATTATATATAATATTAAATAATATATATTATATACATATAATTTATTATATATTTATAATATTATCCTTTATATTGTATATTATATGTATTATATACATACTATAGTAAGGTCACTGACCTCGGCCGCGCGGCCGCGGCGGAGTCACTGACCTCGATCGCGCGACCTTGGCGGGGTCACTGACCTCGGTCGCGCGGCCGCGGCGGGGTCACTGACCTCGGTCACGTAATTACAGTGAGATCACTGATTTTGGTCACGTGATTACGGTGTATATATATATATATATATATATACTTATATAAATGTATATACTATTATATATATCCACTCTCTCACTATTTCTCAAGTTTGATTTTCATGCGTTAGTTTTGACATCTTTCATATGTGTATTATATGGTTTGTAAGACGTATATACTAGCTGTCATCGCGGTGGTAGGTTGTGTTCACTGATATAACATGTTACTATAAAAATAACAATAGCGCGCGCCTGTGTCTAGTGCATTTTAAAGTTTACTTCGCCAGAAGAATTTAAATGTTCGCAATGACTTGTTTCAATGACAATTTTAAAACTACCGTGTGTGTGTGTGTATGTGATATGCTCGTCGCTACCGCGACAATTTTCGATAGGTACGTGCTCATACTCCCCTTTAATAAATATACGAATGGAAGAAAAGAACTGCGAAGACATATTCTCGAGATGATATTGCCCGAGTTAGAGCTCCTTTTGAAGAAAGGAATCGTATGTATTCAATTTCTGCTCTTCGGAATATCAACTGGCAACCGGCCACAACGGGAGAACACAAGCGGGAAAGAGCGGGACGGGAGCGGCGCGCGCTTTTGCGATTCTTCAGACAGATATTTGTCGGGCGCCTCCACCTGAATCCGAACCGCACTTGACTCCACCGTGTGTAACCACCGTGGAATTTGACCCGCATCCGAACGCGGTGGTTTCTCTCTCCCGCGGCATTGTCGCCAGCCCGAATTCAAATGTCACAGCGCAATAAAATACGTCCTTTTGCGCCAAAACTAATATTAGCACAGAAACAACGCGCGATAGTGAAAATAATTGCATTAAAATCACGATTATGTGTGTGCGTTGCGAATTTTCGCAAACGAATCGCGAAATGTGCGGGAAAATTTTTTCGATAAGAAACTATATACACGCGCGCGCGCTCGCGCGCACATATGAAGTAGCATATGTTCACCTCTCATCGAGTGTCGCTTGAAGCGAACGGAACTTAAGAATATAAGAGCAAAGAAACGAAGATAAAAAAAAAAAAAAATTCAGACGGATCTCGAGAGACCAAAACGGAAGCACATCGAATGTGCGCCTTCTTTTAACGTCTCGTGGATTTTGCTGCACGTTTCTGGCAATGTCCGCGCAGCTGTCCGCAATTTTCAAGCTGATGCGACCGCAAGGGCGACCGACCCACTTCACTCTAGTCGGTCGTTTCTTACATCGCTTATTCCTATACGAGTCTTCAGGAATTGCGAAAACTCCGATTTCGCAGCCGTTCAAATATCGACATTAAAAATATGTAATATTTTTGTTTCAAAAATTGATAAACTTTTAATCATAAATTAAAAGTTTAAAAAAATCAAAAGTTTCTTTTTCATTGAACGAAAATATATTTTCGAATCTACATATCTCGGAAGTTGCACTTTTTTGCTGCTATGTTTTAATTTAATTATCGAATTGTGTAAGTTAAAATATATAAAAAACAAAAATTGTTCAGCCGAAAGTCGGTAGCCGAAATGTTATTTAATATTTGTATCAAAAAAACAAAAAAAAAAATTAAAACAATTCAATTGTGCGTAGTGGATGTCATTAAAAATTTGTAAATGCGGTCTAATTGAAGAGTGTGCGATTGTCGAACCGTTTGCGCGCAATTTACGATCTAATGTAACCGGAAAATCCGCTTTGTCCTCCCTGCTTCCCCCTCTCCTCCCCGTAAGTCCGTTTAACGGAATCACTAGCGTCAACGATTGGCTAGTTTGGCTTGTTAAACGATCGGCGTAATGGACAATCGGGAATTCAGTTTAATCCCAGAATGCCGAAGTTCTCTCTCCGACCGCACGCGTTTGTGCTGACTGGCTTATACATTTAATTGCCAGCTTTTCTCGATATTCTTTGTACCACGCTCCGATAATTTTTCTTGAAAATAGACACCGCTATTTCAGTCTCTCTCTCTTGCTCTCTCCCTCTCTCTCCCTCCCTCTCTCTCTCTCTCTCTCTCTCTCTCTCTTTCATATCGCGTTTATTAATTGCAGCAAGTGATTTTTTTTTCTATTATTATCTATCCGATAGTCTCGTGCCTCTTCGTTAGAATAGCGCGCGCGAGAGTTGGTGTTTTATTTGCGGCGTGTAGACACTCCACAACGCGATATTTCCATATCGCGCTGTCCATGACAAATAATAGCACTTTAGGTCCACTTAACGGAAAAAATAAAAAAGTCGCTCGATCGCGCGCTCTCCCGCGCGCAAGAGCGCACTTAATAATTCCATCTCGCGCGTGCGACGGCGGGCTCTCGACGACGAGTTCTATCAATATCTCCATGTGTACCGATGCGTAGTCGCAATACACATACGAGCGTATATACCGTAAGCGCCACACGCAATTACCGTCGAAGGTATTATTACGCGGCGCGAATCTCCGCGCTAATTTTTATTTGATCTCTTTACGGTCTCGCTCGCTCGGATACGTTCCAGTTAAGCAAAGCGAATTCCGCGCGCGCGGAGCCGCACGCACAGCTTTTCATTAAACACGACCTCGTCGGGGTCCTCCCCGACGGGTTTTGGGCGCGAGGTTAATGACTGGGAAGGTTAATGAGTTTACATTAATGAGTGTGATGTGCGCGCGTGTACACCGCACATACGTATGGTCCATTTGGTCGCGCGGTACGTGTGTTTTAACATCCACGCGTTTCGGTCGTATTTCCTAACGATGATCGTTCCTTCTTTCCGTTGCCGCGTCGAGCATCTCGTTATTTTCAAGCGCGTGCATATTTCGCGCGCTCCACGTCGGATGTATCGAAAAAAATGTTATTTCTCTCTCTCTCTTTCGATAAAACAGACTCCCCTCCGCGTCGCCATTTTGCATTTTTAATTGAATATTGATTAATCGCACAGAGAGACGAGAGCCGATACCGAAATTTCGTTACGTTGTAATAAACATGTCAAATCTTTTTTTTTCTTTCTTTCGCGATTTTTTCCATTTTTCCTCTTTTTCGGTTTTACAGTTTTTGCTCGCGTTTTGGTTTCATTTCTCGGTGTAATGCAACAAAAAAATTCCTCGGGATTTTTTTCCACCATTATTGCAAATGAATCGCGAAGAGTCGCAGTACGTTAACATCGCGTCCTGAACTCGGAACCTAACTTTTTCTTCGACGTGCAATAAACCGCGAGAAGCAACGTGACACAAAAACACACGCACGCGATATATCGCACATGGGGATTTTTCCTCGGTGGTACGACGGTAGCGCGCGGTCGATCACCTCCTCGGTGTCTCCATGACGTCTCATATGACAATACGTAGCGTGACAATGATCAAAGGTTACGGGAGGAGCAGCGGAGAAAACCGAATATATATATCCGATCATAAATTGTGACTCATTCCGCGGCACGGGCCATTCTTTACAATCCTCCATATCGAATTACTTTTCACGGCATTATTTATGGCGATCCGAACTTATACAGGGTCCTTCCGAGCTTTGCTTTTGTTCCGAGTCTGCGTCGAACGAGCGAGCGAGCGAACGAACGAACGAAATGTGGGACGCGTGATCAATGACAAGTACGGCATTGCGGTGAAAAATTTCGCGAAGAAACTTGATGCGCTCTTCGCGACCAAACTGTATCGCGAATAATACACAGGGGTTGAGTGCAAAAAAATTAAATCGTTTTAATTTCATAGTTTTTTTTATCGGTTTGTCGCAAATTTATTGAAAAAATAACGCGAGTTAAAAGAAATACATTCAAGCGTGAAAAACACGGTTACAAAACGAAATGAAAATAGCAATCGCGCGCGACGAACTTGAGACAAAAGTATTGTTGCGAAATATTTTTCCGATAAATTGCTCGGCAATTGTGAAATCGAATAAAATCCGATACGCCTTTTGACCGGTTGGTTGTCTGTTGAAAATCTCTAGCTCTCCCTCCCGCACATCTGTTTACTTCGCTACCGCACTTTTACCGCCTCCGACTCGCAATCTAGTTATTTTTTGTGTGCTTTAATATTCGATACTTCGTGGTTTTACGTTAAAAAAAAACAAAAACAAAAAAAAAACAAAAAAAACAACTACGGCACTATCGCTCGCTGCTATCGAGCCCGGGTGTTTCTCATAAAAAAAGAGGTACGTGTAGCTTTCGGCGTGATATCTGATACCGCACGGCGCGAGATTGGATTTAATATATATGTTTTTTTTTCCGCGTTCCACGGCGCAGTAAAAAAAAATCTTCCCCAGAAGTCCTTTCTCTTCCACCTTTCAACATTTCGGGAGCGGAACATCGAAAACGGGTTTTTCTCGACAGCTGTTTTCCATCCTATCAAAATTCTGTTGTATCGATCACCGGCGTAGGTTGCAAAATTTCCCCGAGGTCTCGTTTTTTTCATCTTTTCCTTTTTTTTTTTTTTTTTTTCAATCGCCGCAGCTACGCTTTGTACCACGAAAATTTGATATCGCACAAACGGCCGATGATACATCCACTCCTTCTCCTCCCTCCCCTCCCAGTTAACATACTCGGCTCTTCTCTCTATCAAAATAGTTACCATTTTCATTATCACAGTATCGCGCATCACGCGCCTTTATAAGCGCCAAGTGTTTCGCAAAATACACTCAGCAAGAAAACGCGTCACAATTTGCGACTTACTTTTTTTTCATTTACTTATCTACACGCTTTAAACATATCTGTAAATCAATAAGAATAAAGGAATATTTTATACAGTAAAATTAGGAAATTCAAAACTCCGGTGAAAAACGAGGTACAACTGCATTTTTTTTTTTTTTTTTTTGGCAATTAATGTAAAGCACTAAAGAGAAGCTTCGCGCACGTAGCTTCGGACTATCTTGCTCACATTTCAAGGCGAGAAAGACTTCGTACAGTCTTTCTCTTCGACTTGTCCTTCTCAGACAAGGTCTTTTAATTAACTCCGAGTTTTGTCCGGGTCAATTGCTCTTCGTGAGAGAAAAGAGAGAGAGAGAGAGAGAGAGAAAAGAAACGAGTGTTTCTACGTCGGCCTGACGATAATGTACCATCGTTTAATAAATCCTTACTTTGATTATTTAACGATTGAAAAAAAACAAAAAAAAAATACAGCGGAGAGAGGAACAAACGCGTGCACATTTACGGATTTGCGCTCTAAACGAGAAATGCAAACGCTGCATTATGCAATTGCGTTTTTTGCGTTACGCAATAATGTTATAATAATCTACCCTTTAATCTTCCCGCGTGAATTTTATAGCAATTTAATGTGCTACCGGTTATTTTGTTTGTTACGTTAATAATAACTATGTATGTATATGTAAACACGCGCCTAAAAAGAGCTTTTGTACAGCAACTGGTGTTACACATGTAATTACGTAATATCACACGGCATAATATGTATATACATATATATATATGTGTATAATGCAACTGTGCGCGAGAACCGTTACATCATTAAACACTGTTTAAATATTGTTTCAAGCGTAATTTGCCGCAATTACGGCATTAGTTGCAACGTAAAAAAAAAAAAAAGATATTTGAAAAATGGATCGCGTGACTTTTCAAGTCGCGTCCCCCCGTAACGGCGCAGCCCCCTCGGCCACGCCGAAAGAATTATAGGGCGCTTTAATAGCACAACGGCTACAAAGACCCGCCATCCGTTTTTCTTATCCGCGGGGGAGTTTAGGAGAGAGAGAGAAAGAGAGAGAAAGTCTCGCTCTCTTTCTTTCTTTCTCTTTCTCGTAACGAGTTTCGCGGAGGCGACGCGCGGTGTGTTTAATTAACGCGAAACTCGCGTGGAAATAGAGATTCAACCTCTCGCAGTTCCCTCACCCGTCTCTTTTGTCACTCGAATCTCTGACATCGATACTTTGCGGCGGATTTGATTTTATCGAGTTTTACAAACGATCCGTGTGTGTATATAGAATACATTTGGTCAATCGTGCGGGTATAATGTACGTTCTCGACGCAAACGAGGCACGAGACAAATCGTTCCCTCGCTCTGTCAAAGACGGCACTTACGCGCAGAACTAAATAATTCATAAAATTGTTGCTTCCTATTGCACGCACATCCTACTTGTCCAATATCGCGTGCGACACAACGGGTGTCTCCCGACGTAAGGTACGACGTAATCATCGGTTGTTTCTCTTTGTTTCGTATTTTATCACCGTTCATCGTATGTCATAAACACGCTTCCTCGTGTACGATCGATATATTTTTCGCTGACGCGAAATTTTGCTCTTCGTTCGCGAAAAAAAAATTGCGCGTTGTGAGATTAATAATCGACGGAGAAACGCGAACTGTGAACCCACATGTGCATATAAGGGAGACATCGTGTTGTACGACATCGTACGTGGAGTGCACGTTGTATGTGTGTGTGTGTGTGTGTGTCTGTACGTGTGAGGAGGATGAGACATGATTACCTCCTCAATTACCGCTCAATGCTGTCCTCTCCACATAATTCATAACGTTACGTACACCATGGGTGAAATTCACTCGTACATACTCCGCTCTCGCGCGACCGCGAGCAGAGCAGAGAAATTCCGCCAATGTCGAACTCGAGATTTATGCGATTTCGCGAATAGAAATTGACGATGAATACGTAACGTTCGCGTAAACGCGTTAATTCACGATCAGTAGCCTCTCCCGAGGGTTTTCTCTTTCGGGGAAAATAACGAGAAATTGACATTTTTATGAAAAATTGTGATCTTTACACGCGACTAAGGGAAAAAAATTACATCTCTTTTAAACAAAAGAATTTTTTTGTTTTTTTTTTGTTTTATTTAAGAATTCAAATTGTCTATTTTCGTAATTCAAGCATTTATTGCGTGTCTAAGAGTATACGATTTTTAGGCAATTATTTTTACATTTGAACTGGATAAAAAATATTTACTAGAATGCGTCCTTAGGCAAAAAAAATATCAATTGGCAAATGATGTAAATAAATAAAATGTAAATAAGATAAATAAGATGTAAATAAATATGTAGAGATAAATAGATATTTTATGAAAGTATTCAAACGTGTAGATATAAAATATTGTTCTCAACGTGCATATTTCTTGAAGTTCAAAACTATTGCTCAATTAAAACAATTCCTTCTATCAAGAGCAAAAGTTTCAAAACAATATCTTTACTTGTGATTTGAAACAACTTCTTCCCTCATCGTAAGTTTTAATAACTACAGAATAGTACAGAGAAAGAGAGAGAGAGAAAGAGAAAGAGAGAGAGACTCGAGACTGAGGCGTGTATCGTCGACTAATTTGTAAGCAGCTGAAACCGTCGATTACGCGGCTTCCTCCTCTCGTCTTATTCATACGACGAACGACTCGCGTTCTATCGCGATGACTCCGTCATACGGCATTCGTCGTCGTCGGAAGATTGTGCTTAAGTGCTATAATTAGTTAGAACGTACGAAAGCGCGCCATTAAGCAACGCGTCGCACGACAAGTCTTCCGCCAGAAAACGGTCGTCGACCATAAAATCTTCTATCACGGGCGGTAATTTTCGCAAACAGTCGCTCGACGATATACGCGCGTCGTTCCGAACTCGGTTCGCAAAATCAGAACGGGAACGCTTTGAAACGTTCTATTCTTTCCACAACATTTTTCCCTCGCGCGCTTTTTATTTAAAAATAATAATAAACTAGCGAAATATCATAGAGAGATGTTAAAAATAAATGATCGTCGGAACGTAGGCAATAAACAATGTTGTTTCGAATAATATTTTCCGGCAATAAACGCTGATACGATGAATTGACACGTTGTTTGCGCGGATATTAATTCGCGAATATTATTTCAAATGTGATACGTTCGCATCGATACCATACGGGAAAGATGATGTTGTTGATGTACTTGTTTTTATTCGCGTTCGCACTAATTACGCGCGTAATAAGAGAAGTGGAAAATCACCAGTAGTAATTATCGTAATTACCGCACGTCCTTAAAGTCAGAAATTAGCATTTCAGAAAAGAATAGCGAGCCGTTTACGTGCAATTGACGTTTTAAAGAATGACTCTCTCGAGTAATTGCGCAGCGTCTAGCTCGTGTGGGAGATAAGGACCCGTCGTCGGCGTGACCGCATCTCCGATGAAAATTACGAGACCTTCAACGTGTGTGACGTGAGAAGTTAGCACGTATAACTTTTGCGCACCAAGGCGTGAATGTTCCTCGCTCTTGCATTTTCGAGAGAAATGTGGCGGTTTAGCCGCAACGCACGCGATTTGCCGATTACCATCTTGGGATTTTAAGTGGCTTACATTCTCCGAGTACGACGCCGAAACTTTAAAAACACAGTATCGTGTAATTTTAAAAACCTTGCAAAATTGAATTTCCCAACTCCTTCGTTCGGGTTTCAAGAGATCGCGTTTCTCAATCTTAATCTTATTTTCAATGTTAACGTCTTCCGACTTTTTATTAAATTACTGAAGCTCAAATTAATGAATACATGTATAGTTTTATTTGCGAAACGAATGTTTCTATTTTTTTTCTATTTTTGTTTTCTTGGAATTTTTTCTTCGATGTTCCAACGTTTAGAGAACGCTCGGCGATTTCGAGATGCTGCTCGGTCTTTCAAATGCTTGATGACTAGCAGAGTTCGCAACCGGGCAGACAGTGTTCTACGATATAACGAGAGAAATCCTTCCGGGAACTTAATTTAAAAAAAAGAAACGACGGACTCTCTCTCTGTCTCTCTGTCTTTCTTGATACCTCGGGGGTCAAATCCGGTTCCTTTCAACCGCGTTTCGTATTTCCACCGTCGCGATTCTCTTGCTACTTTTGTGCATCATGTATCTATCTCTGTAATTTATATACCGCGCTCGTCTCACGGAGAACCGCTAACGAGAGAGCGTGGCTCAAAAATTGAAGTAAATATTTTTTCGAAGAAAATTCCTTGCGCGTGAAGCCCTCGCTCTCGTCCTTTGGCTCGCTCGTGTGTATTTTCTTCACGGAGAACAAAATCAAATGGTCAAGTGCGATTTTGTTGGCGCATCTCGTTGAGACGAATGAACAGCGAGAGAAGAAGAAGAATCGCTACGCCCCGTGTGCGTCTTGTCCCTTTCCTTATCTTTTCTTCTCTCTCTTTCTCTCTTTTCGATTTTTTCTTTCTCATTTTCTCTCTCTCTCTTTCTCTCTTTAACCACCAACCGGATATTTTTAACAACCAGTTCTCGCGCCGGAATGAAACAATGCGCGTCTGGGTGTGTGTGTGTGTATCTGCGAAACGTCTGTACACGCGCGCGCGCGATAACGCACGTCGTTGCGCGTTTTCCCATGAGGCATCCGTCGTCACAGAGGGGAAAAAACGTGTTTTTCTCCCTCGCTATAAGATCCTCTTACACAGAGCATCGAGACCACTGACAATTCGCGTTTTCCGCGGCGCGGCCTCAGTCTCTATCTCGCGCCGGGAAGAGACAACCGCGCACGAGAGAGATTTCTCTCTTCGTTTTTTTCTTCACCGCAAAATCACGGAAATTTTTTTTTATTTTCGACTCCGAAAAATATGCGGGAGAATATGAAAGCGACGCGGGCGATGCAACGACGTCTGCCACCGCGTCGGATACCGCGCGCATGAGAAATGAAACCGACACGACGCGACGCGACGTGACGGCGACGGACGCGCGACAAAAATCGCATATCTCGGGGGGGAGAGGGCATAAAAGGCAGCGCTCCCGATCAACCGCTCCGTTGCGTCGGGATTCCGATGTATGCGCGCCGCACGGGGAATGATATGGATGCAGCTGCGAGAGACGCGAAGAAAAGCGGGAACAGAAAGAAAGACGAGAAGAGTAAAAGCGCGGCGGTTCGACGACGGAATCTCCGCCGACGGGATTGGAGGCGATATAGAACGCCGTTTCTCGAAAATCGGAACAATACGTCGTATAGACGCATCCCGGAGCCCGGGAGAAAAAGCTACGGGCGATGTGTGTTACTCGTAAAATATGGAATCCCATAAAGATCAGAGAGCCGTGCGCGCCACGTCGGCAAAAAGGCGTCCGGCGACGTTCGTGACTCGGGAATTTCCTCCTCCGTCGTCTGTTCCACACTGTTTTCTTTCTTTCTTTCTTTCCTTCTTTCTTTCTTTCTTCGGGTTCGCGTGCAGAGACTCGTCTCCTCGTATCGCCCCGAACAATCCCGCGAACGGATCTTTGATCTCGCAAATAAATATTTCATTCGCTTCTTGTGAATCCGATTTAAATCACAAGATTAACGGACGCGCGTGCTTCGACAATTAAAAATATATTATTCATTCTCTCTTTCTCTCTCACACACATACACGCGTATTTTTTATTCAAATTCCCTTTCATTACTCAAGGCGATTGACAAATATCCGAAACACTGCGTGCGATAATAACCCCCCGCGTTTGACATTTATTCTTCCGAAACTCGTCAACGACGAGTGTGACACCACTGCCGCGTATCTGTCGCGTCGCGTTTCGGATACTTATCAATCGCGGCTCGACACACGAGTGACGCGCCACGAACGTCATCGCAAATCACTTTAAAGCCAGGCCTATATCTATTCGCGCGAACTGTTCTGTGAGTCGCAATTTGCTGGCGTACATAAAGCACGCGTGGACGAGACACAGACCGGAGATGAGAGGAAAAGAGACAGAGAGGGAGAGAGGGTTATGTGCACTTTTGCCGGTATTTCGCGCGAGTTCAGCGAGGGCTTTGCCGGAATGAATCGGTCAGCGATCCGCACAATCGCGGGAGAGCTTTTGAATAACGAAGCGACGCGCGACATTCGATCGGCGCGCAAAGTGCGTGATACCGAGAAGCGTGGAGCCAGGTTCTCGCGCGCGCGTGCGCGTGTATAAATCCTTTCGCAATGCAAAACCGGCCAATTCTCGTCTCAATTTCCGTGTGAGAGAGAGAGAGTAGAGAGAGATCAAACTTAGCTCGCTGAAATTCCTGGGATATCCCAATTTTCAACGATATCTGCGAGCTAAAGGACACCATCGTCGCCTGTTGTTTGTCCTTTTCGAGCGCAAGAACACAGAGAAAGAGCGAGAGACAGGGAGAGAGAGGGAGAGAGACAGAGAGAGAGAGAGATGCACTACACAGGAGAACGGTCAGACGCATTGGCAGTTTAAGATAGTTAGGCTGCCACGTTGAAAGTAGCGGTAGTTTGAGATAGTTAGCGACCACGATGAATTTCCGCACCGAACCAATGGTCTATATAGACGTACATGGGAACGACAGTCCTCCAGAGAGGGAAAGTTGGGCGTGCCTCAGACACTCTGTGACAATCTGCGGTTTATCAGGTGTTCAATCGCGATATATATACGTGCGTGAGGAACGAACTTTCGTCGATATAAATAAAAAGCGACGTTTCGACCAACTTTTATGACATCGATCGTTCAATAATACACGATTGGTTAAAGTCTCGTCAACAAAACAAAAAAAAAATAAATCGTACTCGACGATACGCGGCACAAAGTTTGACATAAAACGAACGAAGCGAAAGAAATCAGAGTCCAATTTCCGATTGAAATTTAAACTCTTGAAATTTTAAATTACGTCAAATAGACTCATCGTCGATGAACACGAGACAACTTTCTTGTTTTTTTTTTGTTTTTTTTTATTTTGTACAATTTGTATCTTCAAACGATATCAGCGTTTACACGCGAATATCCATCCCATCGGGAGGAAGGGGCGACCGTATTATAAATCACGCGAAATTTTCCTAAAGATTACGCAAATCGCGAAAGTACGAAAAATGCGATTAATGATCATGACTGGGCGATCCTGTCGCGCGTCGGCCGAGCGCGCCGCCAAATGGTTTGCTAAGCCATCGATCTAATCGTACGAGCCACCCGCTTTCAACATAATCCGTGCGCGCCTAGCTAGGCAACGGGAACCTGCATCGCGCATAATTGAATGCGATACATCACGCGGCACGACGTGATGCGTGGGCGGCGGCGGCGGCGGCGGCGCCGAAACGCGCCGCGGATATAGTTGGTAATAATCTATCGCTCGCATAGATCGGCGTGTCATGCGAGCTGTTTTCGCGATTATCTGGGGACACGCTCGGTTGCCTGGAAGGCGACAAGAAACCTGCGCCGCGTGTAATTGAATTTGATACAACGCGCGGTCTACTGCGCGCGTCCCCAACTCGCGAGTTGTCTTGTTGTCTACAACCACCCCTCCCCCCCCCCCCCCCCGTGCGCGAGCGCGCGAACATACACCAACCGCGGATTAATTTCGTCCCCCGTTAATGAGAATTGATCGCTCGCATATTCGTCGCGTGCCGGTTATCATCGACTTTTCCGTTAACAAGGAGAAACGCGGTACCATCCGAATCGTGTTCGCACCGAACGTCATGTATGTGTGTGCGTGTGATGGACGACGTGTATATTTACGTCTATATATACCGATTATCACATTGGCGCGCGTCATATATGTATGTGTCGTGATGTGTAATTAAATATTGTTGCAATTATACATATCGTTAATTAATTTAATATTTCAATATAATTAATAAAATTCATGTGTTGTCGTACACACGTCAGCAAATTCGGTCGCCGCAAAAAGCAAACTTTGTGTGTGTTTTTGCATATGTAACACGAGAGGAAATTATGTTTTAAATATTTAAATAATCCAACCAGATCTCGAAATTCCAATGTTGCTCTTTGCGAAAATTCGCGCGGTATATGTGCGTATAATATATGTGTTTACACACACACATACATCCTCGCATATTTATTCAGCTCGCCAACTGCACGCGCGCGTACCTGGCACTATGCAATCTAGGGTGTCCTATCAGCGCGCGAACTGTTTTCGAGGTTATCTGAAGTCATGCTGGTCGCGAGCGCAGATTTGCATCGAGCGTAATTGGATCCTATACACCGCGGCTTGCTAAGACTAACAGGCTACTAGTGTTAGTGTCCGCAAACACGACCCAACCGAGCTATCACCGCGACCTTCGGCGCACTTAGATCGATACGTATTACTACCTCTCTGCTGCTTGTCCGGAGACCTAGATACAATCATATCCGTGAGAAAGATCTGGTCGAATCTTGCCTCGAGCAAGAACCGAATATCAAACTCCGATAGAGAGAGAGAGAGAGAGAGAGAGAGAGAGAGAGAGAGAGAGAGAGAGAGAGAAAGAGAGTGACGTACGTGACATGTACTTGGGTAAACTACTAACGCGCGCGCACAATTAACAAGACCGCTTCGCACGAGAACACTTGGACAAACTTGGGGTTTTTAATTCAGATTAAAAAAAAACTCATCTCGGAGAAATAAAAGTTAAATTATTGCAACTGAGGAAACATTGACTCAGATGTTCGGAGAATTTTCACCGCGAAACAGATAATGAAGAGAAGTCGAAGAAATGTCTCTCTCTTTCTCTTTCTGTTGAAAAGAGAGAGATTGTGAACGCAAATTACACGAAAAATGATCGTCCATTTAACTTCCAATGCGATGCTTTCTGAGCGAACTCAGAATTCGTCAAGTAACCATTACGGGCAAAGATTACTCGTAAATATTTTCACGAAAGCTTTTTTTTTCTCTCTCTCTCTCTCTCTCTCTGAAATGCCGTCCGGGTTTCTATTAGCTACGCGTTTCCCGGCTCATCGGTCCGCTGAAATTGGAAATGGTACGAACGATACCGAACAGGTCTCTTAATTCTCGGGATCTTTCCTTTTCTCGTGATAAAAAAAAGAAGAAAAAAATAGGAGAGCGAAAACGGTTATTCGCAACCTTTCGATCGTGACCGGAGAGGATATCGTACTCGGCGCGGCGATCGTGTCAATTTCCGATCATTTCCAGGACGAAACGCCGGAGCCCCGATTACGCGATTCGCCAAACCAAAGTATTTGCACGGGGATGAGGGAGAGCAATATGAACCCGTTATTTTCCTCCGTTCTTTTTATTCGCTCTGGAATGCCTTTTCGCCAATTTCTTCCCGGCAATTACGTTTCCTTATATACGTAACTTCCTCCCGAAAGATGTGTCTCTTGCGCATTTTACATCGAAATGTTTGCGTGTGTGGGGGGGGGGGGGTACGCTTTTTTCGTAAATCACCACAACTTTTTATGATTTTAGATCTTTGAACTCAAATATATAAAATATAGCACGTATTGCCACTAAAGTTTTAATGCAGATGGCGCCGATCTCTTTTTTCTTCTTCTTTCGGCGATTTTTTTTCATTAACTTATTTGCGACTTCAGCATTTATAAAATTTATCGGCAAATCCCCACCGAAAATTGCGAACGCTATGCGTGGATTATAAATGAACAAGATGTATCAAACATTATGGCGTCGCATGAGTCGTAAATTTTTATTTCGGCACCCCGAGTGCCGCGCGCGCACGCGGTGAGCCGCGTCGTCCTCGCTCGTAAAAAGGTGCGTGCGGGAAAACGATCGACTGACAAAATAAAGTCCGCGAAAATGGACCTCCCCGTATCAACCATGTTTGGAAATAGTTTGCCGAATCGATCGGAACTAAAACTAACCTCCGGCGAGAATCATCCGGACGATTTTTGTCGCAGCAACAAGTTGCCGAGTGGGAAATCGTTTGCCACCGCCAAGCCGACGGGAGAGAGAAGCAAGAAACGCATTATTGTAATGTCGTCGACGGACGACGACGAGCATCGGGTTTCATTCAATATCTGACATCGGAAAAGTCTGTAAGCGAACTAATGTTCCCGCGGCGCGTAATTGTTTTTCCCACTGTCCATGCATGGAAAAGCGCACGCGATACAAAGAATCAAGTTGCAAGATCTCGACTTACAACAAGAACACGTAGAATTGTTTTTCATCTCTCACCGACGGACACGTAAGAACCGACGAGGCGGGATAGCACGGACAGGACAATCAAATTAATTATCGTTCGATTTAAATGGTAATAGTTTTTTTTATTACCGATGTTTTTCAGTTTTAGATCATTGCGACGACGTCAGCATAATTTTCTTCGATTTTGCCGCGAATAAAGAACTTAAATCCGAACTAAATCCGAAAATATCACATTGACGCAAAAATCGTTACTAATAAATTTCGAGTTTAATATTAAAATCGCTCGAAGAATCTTGAAGATTCTCCTTTGAAAAATATATAAGAGAAATGAATGAAAATATAAGTAGAAAACTACATATAGAATGTACATAGAATACGTAAAGAAAAGAATACAGAACTGTTTTGAATATTCGAAAGTCTCAATGACAGTTTTCGTCGCTCTCTATCAATGAAGGTAAGTAATATTTTACAATCAGAAACGCGCATATATAGACTCGATATCCTTAGACGAGTGGATTCCTTTGAAGCGCCGTGGAATATGCGGGCGCTGTCGACGCGGTGCGGAACGCGTTAAGTACAATTGACCGAATGACGGAATGCGAGATGACCATCGGGCAACGTCACGCGGTCGGTTCGATATTAATTCCCCGACGGGTATACATCGCACACCCGAGTCTTCGTGTTAAACGACGGGGCCGACGTCACTCAGTGTCAAAGGAGAACGAACGACATCGTTTTCCCCCCGACATCGGTAGCTCTCACGCTCGATTTCTTCGGCGCGTGGCAAGCGCAAGCACCACGAACGTGGTAGTGGCTTGCTCGCACCTTTTGCTTTCTTTTTTTTTTTTTTCTTGTTTTTCGTGCAATATTTACGCTAAGACCCGTCGAGCCCCATTCATATCCAGCCGAGACGCGGCAGCAGGTGTTGCTGGCGCGCCAGATATAAATACAGATCGCTCGCGTTTTAAAGCATTATACCCAGGGGCTCTTAACCTATGGATTATGACCCACACTCGGCGGGTCGACACGATCTTTTAATAGAGTGGAATTTCCTCCCGCGCGAGCGCACACACACACACACACACATACCCGTCGTGATTCAGCATGTCGACCGGTTGACGTGCAATGAAAAATGCTGATCCTACCGAGACTTGTTTCGTGACACGCTGATCCGCCGTGCACTTCTGATCGCAGCGCATATCGGAAGGGGATAAATAAATCGCCGATCGACGTGAAAAGATAAAAGCTTAAACGTCCGACAAAAACAAAATAATAAACAAAAAAGCCAGTGAAGATCTGAGCTGCCCGGCATTTATTAAAGAAATAATTGTTTCAGTTTTTCTTTAGCGTTACATGTGTAAATATTTTGTTACAATTAGTAATTCTTTTCGACAAACGTTCGGCTACTTGTCCAGTTTCTTACAAGAAAGCGGACCTTCTGTATAATTTATCACCGTGCCAATCTGTGGGATTGATATAGATTAAATCGTTAAAAAAAACGCGCTGATTGGACCGAATCACGAAGATAATGTCTGAACTTTCTCCGAGCGTAAAAAGGCTAAGAACTGCTGGCGCTGGCTGGTAGACAAAGGAGCACCTCGAGGCTGTCTAACTGAAATCACGTCATTGACCTGAGAAAGAGAGACAGACAGAAGCCGTGCCGCCGCTTGTGTGTGCTGCGGGCATTCGCACATATACGTGCACACACATATGTGTTTTTCCATCGTCGCGCGTCCCACGCACGAGAGAAACAGAGAGAGTGTCTTCATGGCGTCGGACTCTCTTCGCTGGTTCCCTCGCTCGAGCGGGGGCGTAGTAATGAGAAATGAAAGAAGATATGAAACGCGATATGATACGCACAAAGTGAAGCTGAGCTTT
Organism: Pseudomyrmex gracilis; assembly: GCF_002006095.1. Lineage (NCBI taxonomy): Eukaryota > Metazoa > Arthropoda > Insecta > Hymenoptera > Formicidae > Pseudomyrmex > Pseudomyrmex gracilis. The sequence goes on along the minus strand of NW_018020931.1, from coordinate 57,416 downwards.
TTCCGAAAAAAAATTCTTCGTGATACAAATACATTGGTGTGTCTTATTTACGATCTCTCGTCGGAAATTGTGTTACACAAAAAAACGATCCGATTGATGTGAACTCGATTAAACGTTGTTCTCGTCGAAGTGGCATGAGTCATTCTATATTAAGGACAAAAGACAAAAGACACCCGTATGAAAGAATGATAATTCGTCGAATTGTTTTTAAATAACGATGATGATTCACGGGGCAAATATTGTTCACAACTACAGCGACGAATTCCGCGCGGGCCGCGTTTACTATCGAGTTACGAGGGATTGTAGTAACGAGACTAATGAGTCTCCTCTTATTTTCGTGCAGATCGTTAAATTCTACCAGCTTTCCGCACTGTCATGGCGTTTACGGCTGAATTTACGAGGCGGTATTGGATTATCGCATTAATTAATGACACCGTAAAAAGTGCAGCGCAACAACCGCGCCGCTACCGCCGCCGCACTGACATCCGCTCCGGTAATTCTTTTTTACTCGGTCTATTTATCTCGGATTTCATTAAGTACCCGGGCGTTACTTGACGCATTTTCACCGCCTCGTCGCGATGGAAACGTGATAATCAAACTCCAAAATTTGAAACAGTTTGGAAAAGACACACATTCATTTGCCGTTTTTTTTTATCGTGTGAAAAGTTTTGCTTTTCTTACCATTTTTTTTTTTTTTTGCTACACGCGTGACGAACGATCGCGTCGAGATTGCCATGAATCTGAGATTAAGCTTCGGGAGGAAAAAAATACAGGCTAATGAGAGTTAGACGCCGTTTCGCAACTTTCCGTTCGCGCAATTTAATTACGGCCACGTGGAAGAAGTTAATGAAGTAAATAACCGCTGGTTTCATACATTATTCAACCGAGTTGGAAACATCTCGTACGCCCGATTTACGAACTTTTCTACCACCCGCCCCTTCTCCTTCTGCATTGTTTTCACCGGGGAAAAGTTCCCACGACTGCATACGTCGTTCGGATCGGAGGGCGATCGGAGGTTTACCAGCCCCAGGGCGAGAGATACACAACTGCGAGCTAACCGCCCGCGCAAACCGCGCTCTGAAAAATTTCCGCAAGCCAGAGAACAACTCTGAAAGTTCCACTCGACATTCTTTTGAATTTTTTCTCTCAATGATAGTCAGTCTATATTTAAAGGTTAGGTTTTTTTCAGGATCAAGTCGAATTTTTCATAATTTTTTTGCATCGTATTACGTTTTTCAAACACTCACACACGCATATTCTTGTGGTCAAGTGTTGTTTTCCTATTTGCAATTACGGTTATGTAATCGTGAAAGGAGAAAGTGCGGAAATTGACCAAAAAAAAAACGCGATATCGCAAACAAATTCGTTCACTTTAATACGAAAACCTTCACTCGCAGTCGCTGATCTCGTGTCGGATACGAGAAAGGATTAAACAACGATGAAATGAACAAGTCTCGCTGAGTGGACAGATCCACCGATCGCGTCGAATCGCGAGATCTGATGCGAAAAAAATCGGGCGACGTGACGTATGACAGAAGTGTCACTCCGAAACATAATCGATTTCCCGCGGTTCTCGAGAAAAAAAACTGATGGAGGCGACAGTTCTAATAATAGACAGAAGCAAGAGATTCTAAAAAATTTAAAATATATATGATTCTCGACGAAAAAAAACTAAAGAAATATTCAAACTATTTATGACGAATTAATGCTTGATTTTCGCGTGTTTCTGCAAAAATTATGTCAGCAATAATTTGACTATTACAAGACGTGTGTCTTTTAGTTTTCAAAAATAATGTGTTATATACATATATTCGTCATGTTTATTGTCAAAGATCTAATGTGTGTTGTCAAAAACTTTGACGTTTCATATTTCCAATGGTTACAACAGATTTTAGAGAGATTTTGACAGCACATACATAATTTATGAACGACACACGTTTCAATTCTGGCCAGAAATTATCGAATCATGTAACTTTACGCTTTTATCAGAATTCAACGAGTGACTCGTTGAATTCTTCGTATTTTATCTTTCTCTCGTCATGTTGTAATTCGCCAGAATTTCGAACATTTCGGTTTTTTCGAACATTTTGTCACACGCCGAGAAAAATCTTTCAAATCCTCTCGGGAAATGATTTTTTTTTTCTTGTTTTTTAACGAGCGATCGATTATGTTTCGCGATTACGTTATGGCGCGCGTTGCACAATCACCGGCAACGAGCCGAGAGAGCGTTCTTTCTGCATTGAAATTCCCCGTGGTCGTGTCACACTCTCGTGTAAATAAAACGTGTGTAGGTTGCACACACGGCGAGCGATCCGTTCATTTAAAACACGAGCCTCCCGGCACGCGGCTGTTTCCACCGTGGAAGTCCAAGGACACAGGAGATCGGAGCGCACCGTCCGTGACGTCACGTCTCCGCGGCATCGCGGCTCGCTGTTGTAAAACGAACGAATGTGGGGAGATCCGAGAAAAAATTCAAAAAAATGGAGCTCTGGACTCACCTGGGACAGATCGGCGTCGTCGCGTATCTTGGCCTCCATGCTCACGGTATTGGCGTGGATCCTCGCGACGGCGAGCAGAAACAGCAATGTCAGCATTGTCAATTCCGGCCGAATTCTTCCGAAGATCAGAACAGTTCACACACGACAATTGCACTAACTCACACGCGGAGACGATTGTTCACCACGCAAACACGCCGGGAGTTCTTGTCGAATGATTTTTTTTTTATCGGTGCGAGATCGATTGCGAACGCGAATCAATGCGAGACTGACGAAGTCGTCGACGTTGTCACTGCCCGATCGCGAGGCCGCGTCGCGAATCGGAAGTTTTCTTCCACAAAGCACTGCAATGAAATTAATTAAAAAAACAACCTACTGTATCTCGTGCGGCGCGATTTCGCGAAATGCCGTAATTTTGAGACGAGCGAGAGCGCGAATCCGCGCGATCGTCCGAAAACTCTTTCCGTGAATTTTCTCTTTTTATCTTCCTCTTTCTCTCTCCTTCTCTCTCTCTCTCTCTTTCTCTCTCTCTCCACTCCTTCCGCTCGACGTGTCAACGTTACGGAGGATAGCGCGGTACTGCGCCCTCTCCATGCCTGGACCCCTCTTATCCCCCACCACCCGCGACGGAGCGAGTCTTCGGCGTGGTCTGCCGAGTTTCTCCCTCCACTGCCGCTCCCTCCCGCGTGCGCGACGACCGATGGAACACGTGACGTCACCCACCTTTTTCTACGTCGTGGATCGCCGCTCCGCGCGCCGCATTGTAGATCATACTTTAATTCGAACTGATACATCTCTTTTCTCTCTCTCTCTCTCTCTCTCTTTCCTCTCCGCTCCGATTTTTACAGAGATACAATTCCGAACGGAAATTGAATATCAAACAGGACATTCGGTAATAGGTTGGTGCACGTGACGCTGTTACGTGTCAAATCCCGATATGGTTTTCCGTTAATAAAAATATTAGTTGTTATCGAGTTGAGATTTAAAATACGAAGCCAGACAAATTGATTTCCGCGAATGTGAATAAATAAAGCGTCTTTTATTTCGTAGCTCGTCAAGCGTGAATGATTTTTTTTTTATCCTGGGGAACGCGAAATATTCTCTCCCTTCGAGAGAAAGGATCCTGAACATTAACGTAACTTCGAGGAAAAAAGTCGTACACGAAAATTCGAAATCTAGTTATAAACAATTTATATGCAATTACACGCATGAGATTTTTAGAGACGATCTCACAAGTGATAGCGCGTAGTTATACACGTAACCAGACGTGGAAATTTGTTCATACGACGAGATTTTTTTTTCCTCAAAAAGTTGTTCATTTAATTACACGTAACCAGATGTGGAATTTTTTCATACAAAAGACTTTTTTTCTCGGATAAGTTGCGACTCCAACAATGACTCATTATCAGGATCGCAGCGCTTCTCCGGAAAATCGAAGGACAAGGAAGATAAAATTACATCATTTCCTTCCCGCTGCGCTACTGTGTTATATTACAATATTAGCCGTGGGATTATTAGCTGACTAAAAACTTTCTTAGAATCTCCGCTTTATCGGAAATTGCTTCGGCTCTTTTTGCGCAATCGAAATTTCGACCGTTCGAGACAAATAAAAAAAAAAAAAAAAAATCATCAGTACAAATGTCAGTGAACGCTAACATAGAGAAAACCTGGCGTTTTAATATTTCTCTCAATTTATTATTTCTTAATTTAATTTGCGGAAAAGGTAAATACAACAACTTCAACGATCTTCTGTAAGTAGTCAAGTAAGATATATATTAAGTTTAAAAATGTGTTGAGAGTTTTCGCGTAAGCTTTACAACTTACACTTTAAAAACTTACAAAATAGGGTGATTACCGAGATTGTACTATATGTTCCTCGAATAAAGCTTTCACTTTTTTTTCGAGCTAAAAATGTTTCGCGAGTGACATAAATTCGTACTGAGAAGTAAAGATTGCAAAAACGCGGACAGATATATTATAGGAAGCTTGAAAAATGTGTTTTGGAAATTTATACCAACTATATGTATGTTAAATATATTAACTATATGTATATTAAATATACATATATTAAATATACATATAGTTGGTATACATTGGAAAAAAATGTGCAAACTATATGCATTAAAGATATTAGAAATATATTGGAAAACTGAAAAAATAATCGGAATTAAATTCTAGGAACTCTCTGTTACATATTGAGACAACCCTTTAGCTGCGAAATTATTAGCTTATAATTTTAACGCGGTTGTGTCTACAAGAGTGCTTCATCAAATTAGCTTATATTACGTACATATATATGTATATATATATATATATATATATATATATATATACACATATATCACATACGACGAGAGCAAGAGAGAGATGCGGCGCGATAGAATTCGGCGCGATATAATTGCTAACTCCAACAGAAGTTTATGGGGTATTTACTAACTGAAGTGGACTTGGACCAATTCTCGAAACCACTTGAGACAGCGCGGATTAAGGAAAGATCCCGATCACGAATATAAACGCGGAGGGTTTCTCCACGGAAACTTCGCGTATTGTCCCGTTCTCTACGTTTACACAAACGGACTCACGTTAAGTTCATCCCAATCCGCCCCGGTAATTAGAACAGTCTAGATACGCCTCTTTCATCCCCCTAACTTAGGCTTGCCGGAGCAAAGCACATGCACTTCATTCACGCGCGACACGACATTACCTTCCCTCTCCCGGTCGGTGAAATTCAAGACAAATCGCGCGCTTGACACAAAATTTCAAATCAACGACGCAAAGTTAATCGGCTGAAATTTTGTTTTCTCTCTCTTCGTTCGACAAATGTTTGACAAATGTTTGTTGACTAACGAACAACAATTTGTGTACGAGAAAGAAATATTTAGTTTATTGTTTGTGCGCACGCAAATATATACGCGCGTTGTTTTCTATTGCGAAAACAAATTTAAGTTCTTCTTGCGTATCCGTAACGATTATCATAAAATTAGCTCTTGAAACGGCAAATTGATTGCGAATAGTAATTGATCGCAAATCTCCCGGTATATCACGATTTGCGATTTTGTAATTGAAGGATCGCAATTCGAATTGCGTCGAGATTAGAAAGCTCGTAGTGTACGAGATCTCGAGTGCCCTAAGGGCGTCAACCTTCAATTACGAATCTAACACCAGTCGGCCTTCTTGTAGCCACCGACTATCGCCATGAAAGCTACGCTCGCTCCTTTAAGACGAAACAAACTCGGCCGTGAAAAGAAAAGTTAAGTGCTCGTGACACTCCCCACGGCGGCATCTCACGTCCACCATTTTTCTTGGTCGACCATAATCGCTTCCTCCTCTCTCTCTCTCTCTCTCTCTCTCTCTCTCTCTCTCTCTTTCTCTACGAGCAACGTAATTTTTAATTACTTCTCAGTGAGTCTCTCGCGCTCACGACATTTTCTTGCGCGCCGATTTTTCTCGCCCGGCACCTTTCTTTTTATTTCATTCTAGCGCGCTAATAATGGAATTAGTTGACCGACAAACTGAGTTTAATCTTAGACTATTATTTTGCACCTTGCCGCGTCAATTGATTTACGGGGACACACAGAGAATTTCGATTTTGATATAAAAAGAAACAAACAATTTCTACAGAAAGATCGAAAAATTTTAAGATGTAAATAAACAATTTAATTCAGAGAAATTTTTAACACAACCGTGTACGTACTGGCCCTCAATTACAAGATTGTATTTGAACGTGTATTGAGTCGTACTGTATCTCACGTATCTGATTTATCTTTTGATTAATAATCGCGCGTTAATAAAATCGTTCGTGCGTGTGCAAATAAACTTGTCGTCACAAATCGCGCATTAATAGCTATCTTTGTGTCACTTCCGCTTCCGATTTCGACCATATGTCGTCGGCTTTATCCGCGAGGAACGGTGTGCGAATGCGCGCCGAGCGTTTTATCACCACGTCGCGGTGGGCTGTTATTTTTTCAGAGCTGGACGCGAGAGAGGAACCCGCCACTTTTGTTTTCACTAACTGAAGCGGTCCACCCGATTAACTGCCTGTCATTCAGCGATTCCGGCCTCGTTCGGTTAAAAAAAAAAATAAAATAAAAAAAGAGAAAAAATAGGAGGATCTCATTCTCCTCTTTTTTTCTGTCTCTCTTGACGCGAGCGAATTTACGGAGGCGCGTAACCGCAGAGCGTAAAACGCCATTCGAATGACGATGGCGCGCGAAATTGCGACGAATATTTTAGCGCGACGAATGGCGTGGAATGCGAGTTGAGAATTCTCTCGGTGAGAGAAAGAGAGAGAGAGAGAGAGAGAAGTGGATTAGCGTTGTTACGAGGTACTTTTCGCTTACTGTAAATTACGCGCGCGGGAATTACAGTTTCTTTCGCCAGTTAGGCCCGCGCTAGAGACAACGAGAGAGATGTCTACGACGGTGTTTCGTATACTCTCCGGTGCGGTAATGGCCCACGTTTCTGGAGCGAACGAGCATCGGAAGAGCGTCGGGAAGAGTTGTCCAAGAGTTCGCCCGTTCGCCACTTCCGTCAACGAAAGCCGCCGCCGCCGCCGCCGCCGCCGCCGCCTATCGCGCGCGCTAGAGCGAAGGGAGGTTTGAAACGCGCGTTAGCGAGGAACGCGCGCGCGAGCAGATGCCGGCAAAAGGAACGAGGGAGTGACACGGTGGTGGTGGCACACGTTGAGAAACGTATTTGTAAACATACATCCTACCCACGGGGCTCGAGCAGCCGTGTCGCAGTAAATCCCGGTACATTAATATTAATGCGTCTTCGGCATGTACCCGGGGCCCCTCTTCCTCTTTTCTCCCTTCTGGCCCCACGTCGCAGAAAGCACGGGAGTTCGGCGGAGTTTACAACGCGGAGTGCATACAGAACCCGGGGCTCTTTACAATACCCAGGCACCACCCACTCTCGTTTTCCCTCTCGGTGTCTACTGCTCCTTTCCCTCTCTCTTTCTCTCTCTCTCTCTCTCTCTCTCTCTCTCTCTCTATGCGATGGCCCCTCCCGAACAGTTCTCACAGTTTGCGCGTACGGAGACGGAGAGCGCGCGAGTGGGTAAGTACGCGCGCACATTTCACGGATTCCAAGATCTTCAGAATCCTGCGTGATTCTTAGTCCCTTCTTGCTGCCCGCCGCATAACGAGCTCGTGAATCTTTTAACGGAGATACATGTATATTTCATTTCCAGAGTATCTTCTTCGAATAGCGCGTCATCTCGCGACACGTAATTCGTCGAGACGTATATACAAAATATCTTTCTTTTCAAATATCTTCCTTTTCAAATCAAACATTTCTCAATTGACATCTCGAGAAAAGAACTAAATACGGACTACTGACTGTTATAACAGTGGACTGTTGTACGGACTTTGACGTGACCAACGATTGAGTTCATTATTGCAAGGAGAGAAATAGACGATGAAATCTGATCAGACTTGTAACTCGACGCAATCTAATCGCACTACACATAATTTTATGTGACATCATGACGTTTCTATTTTTTCTCTGAATGCATTACCATAAAAAAAACTAAGACAACTATTGACTGTTACAACAATAGTGAACTGTTAGTCCAGTGTACGGACTGACGTGACCAAAACGATCTGTCTGAATTCATCATCGCAAGGGACAGATCGTCGCCTTTTCCGTAGTTCCGCGGTTGACCATAACGATCTCTCGTTAGCGCAGCTAATTACTTCGATAGTGTGCAGCAGACCGTGAAAGGTCGTTAGTTAGTAGTACCATATAGCTTTGTATATAAAGAGATAGAATCTCTCTTCTCTCTCTCTCTCTCTTTCTCTCTCCATCTTTCTCGCGCGGAACTTCGTTACGCGACATCATTTCTCAAGTGAATAAATATGTGCTCAACAAATTTCTTGGAAACTAAAACTTCATGCGTAATCGGAGATTTTTTTGAACGCTCGATAATTTCAAAGAAAGAGAGAACGTTTTTTTTATTGTTTTAAATTTAAGTTTTCAAATTTGAAACTTTCGAGAATTTTTCATACAAATGGGAACGACAGAAGATTTCAATCTTTGGAATAAATTTTAGATGTTTCGATCTCTGATCCTTTTTTTTAGACGCAATGTCAAGGTGAGATCTGCAATTTTTCTTTTTATTTTTCTATTTTGAATAATTGAATTCCTGACCTTTTTCGAGACGCCAAATCGACGGAGTTACACAAGTTCTGAGGAGGAATATAAGTCGCGAGAGCATTTCTGAATCCTGCGAGGTAGGTAGGTACAACGTACATAACTTTCTTCTCTTGCGGAGTATATTTAACCTTCTTGCAGTTATACTGAAAGGAGCGTGGAACGCAAGCTGGATATCGCGAAAGGTTTTTACCGGAGAAGCGGTACGGAAGAACGCGGGGAGAAAAGGGGGATGGCAAGGTTCCGGATCCCGTATGCTCGTAAATAGTCCCGATAACGTGCCTCTTACGCGGGATACCCCGATTTTCAACGGCGCCGTTTATATTGAATTCGGTCGTGGTGGAGCGGTTGGCGCCGCGGTTTTCTAATTTTTATTATATCATACGAATAACACGCGACGAGAGAAGATTTTTGAATTTTTTTCTCCGTTCACAAAAAACGCCAATTTTCTCCAATTTTCCACCTCGTATTTTATCCGCGTAACGAGACGGAGTATTGTCTCATTATACACGCTCCCGAAATGTATTTGTAATTTTTCAACCTCACAATCGTCGCAATAATTGTCCGAACGCGGGAAAGGGAAATTTCTGAAAAGCCGAGGTTCACAATGATATTGTAACTAAAGCAAATGTCTGCAATCAGAGCGCGGAATATAAGATTAGCGAACGATGCGGCGAATTAGCGGGCGCTTGTATCGCAGCATCTCCACTCGCGAATTCGGAATTTTATCCCCCGCATTTGTTTGCGAAATCGCGACTGCCGCGTTTGCGGAGAGAGATGAAAAGAGGAAATACGCTTGCGCGCGAGAGAAAAACAAACGGGAATCTAAAGAGAGAGAGAGAGAGAGAGAGAGAGAGAGAGAGAGAGAAAAGCTACTATTTTAATAGCAGGCTCGCAGTTTGAATTTGATGACTTCGTGTTTGTTTCAAAGCAACGCGGAATCGAGTATCCTCGAGCACCGGTAATACATTTTCAGTTCGGATAAATTGCCCGTGGAAAGCGCCGCCTTTCATTATACTAATATTATTCGCCGAAACAGTGTATCTCTTTAAAGAAGAAATATTTGCGGAGCGATTCTGTTCTGAAGTGGGAAATTATTGTAGTCGCGGTGATGATCGAAATTTTATTTATCTTGTAACAATCAAAAACAACACGCGTGCTTGTGAATATTTTTTGAGACACAGACGGATGTCTCTTTTGCAAAGTCTATATGTATGTACACACACTGTATTTATTCTGTACTTAGAATATGCACTTTGAATATGTTTATAACACAATGTGTGCGCGTACTTACATAGTGACGGACTGTACGCAAAATTTATTTAACAAATCAGTAGCTATTTTCATTGATAGCCGATGTTGCGCAAAAGTACATTTACTTTCCAAACAATTTTCTTCCCAACCGGTTTGACTCTAAGATTGGGTCTTGAAATTTGGTCCTTTTTTGGTAGAATTACGCGCACAGGCGATTAAAAACTGAAATAATATTCTTCGCTCGATATGCGCAAGAATATAAATAAAAATTAAATACAAAATTAAACTCAAATCTGCGAGCTAATTGGAATAACATGCGCGTGTCAATTCCACCGTAACAAGCGTGTGGTGCAAACGCGTTATAGACTCAGATAACACGAGTCAATATGTAAATTGACGTACGCAGTTAAAACAGTAAAATAATAAATCCGGTTTCTGTGATCGGAATAATTTTGCTTCTCGCAATGATTCGAGAAACGTCGTCTTTTAATCGAATATAAAATGAGAATTTGAGGAAGATTCGTTCAGACATTTCCAATATATTTCACTCTGTTGTGTTAATTTTAACTTATTGTTGCGCACAACGCGCGATAAGCTGATATTACGTACTAAAAACAAGAATCGCAATAAGTTCTATCAGTGCGCGAAATAATTTAACGTAACATCAAGATCTGTCTGATGTTCTCGCGTGTCTTCCGGTTAAATTTATTCCAGTTGAGGCGTAATTTTGCGCCTCGTGCGCGAGAATGGCGCACACGCACACAGACAGTTTCCGAGGTCTCGCTAATTTGTACTGAAATAATGTCAGCGTGTACGCTCCATTCTCTTTCTCTCTCTCTCTCTCTCTCCTACTATTGATGGTGCGTGCATTCGCGGCACTATTATTAATAATACAAAGTAGACAGCGATGCGTACACAACGCGCCGCGCGCTTTGAAACGCGCAAGGATCGTTTCGACGCGAAATAACGCGTCTCTGTTGTCGCGAAATTGCGCGTGACATTAACGAACAATTTCATCAGCGTCACTTTATTTCAATAATAGCGTAATTTCAAGATAGCTTGTGCCGTTGATAGGCGTCGTCACACACGGTGTGTTGGCAAAGACGTTATTAATCGAGTAGACCTTTTTTCGACTTTGTTTTTTGCTTTTCATTATTTTTCTCAGATGACTTTTATTAATTTATCGAGCATGTGTTTATTAGCAAAAATAATACGATAGAAAATTTCAGCACTGAAACATAACAACTTTGGAGACACTAAGAGACTCCGTCAAACTCGAATTAAATTTAAAAAACATCGAATTAAATAATTTGTGAGTAATTTTCTCAATTTTTTGAAAGAAAATGAATGTAATTAAAACATACGAGATTAAAATAACGAGATTTTATATTTAAAATTTTATTTAATCACTCTACGCTACGTGTACATTCCACGCATTATTGAAAATTCTTTGATCTCATCTTCGGTGTTTAGAGCTGGTTAGATGTCTTGTTCGTTTTTATTTTTTGCTTTTTTTCTGTACCGGGTAAGTATCGCCGGGTACGTATGCCGGGCCGGAAATATTGTCCCTCTTATTAAGATGACGTCAGGATTGGAAACAGGTTAGCTCTTTCGGTTGACGAATGTGCAAATCGCGTGCGGCGCCTGCGTAAATCGTATTCTCCGGGGGCATAAGCGAGCGGAAATCGCGTGTCACGACCAAACGCTCCGCTTTATTCGGGCGTTGCTCGGCTCTTCGTGAATTTTGATTTTTCCCCGATACGTTGTATTGCTTCATTAATCCCTTGACGCGATCATCCCCGACCGAAATACGCTGCGAATCCACTTTCCGCGTATATTGTCCAAATTAGCTGATTTCTGTGTTGTTGTTTCTTTTTTTCTGTTTTTTTTTTTTTTTTACGGCAGAAACAAAAAATTAACGTCGAGTCCCTTAATTACGGCATGAGAAAAAAAACCCTCAACGGATTTATCGATAAACGGGTGATAGAAATTTCTCGTGTTACTCTACGATTCGATCCGGCTCTAATTTAAATGCAATAGACGTCACAAAAAAAAAATGCATGTACATACACGCTGAATCTTCACAATATTTCAAATCGCTGGAAAATTACCATCACACGTTCGAAAAATTAAAAGGGTAGTCGGAGTAAATCAGTTTACCGAGAGCTTTTACCGGCGCTTTTATCGTAAGCGGCAGATGAAAATTAAACTATCCGTAAAATTCGCACGACGACAAATGGATCCGCCGCGGTTATGTACCTCTCGAATATGTCGTATAGTTATCACATGTACGAATGTAGTCTTTTCGTTTTTGCAACAACTTCAGCTCGTTCAATCGCGCGATCTTACGCGAATTGTCGAGATATTCGCATTTCACGTAAATTGACGGTATAATTTCCAACTCGAATTAGAATCTCAAGGACGGACGTAACTTATTTAAATTTACAGACACGCGAAGTTGCTCATTTTCTATCGTACCATACTCTTTAAAACATATTTTTAAATCGGGGATAAAATCCTTTCGCTCGTCTCACATCTTTCGATCTTCTCGACGTTATTTATTCAACGTTCTCTTACGCTGTCGTGTGTGAAACCCCAGTGCTTCACAGATAACCAGAGCAAATCGTCGGTATCGCCTCGATGTAGTATACCGCGCGATCGGGTGATTGATGCAACGCTAAATGAGCCCACTCCTAAATAATTGAGACGCTTCATTTGAATAATTGATTGATGGTAATTGCAAGAACGACATTCGCCTGTGCCGGAGACCATCGTCGGCGAACCGACAACGCGCTCTCGCCAGTTTAATAATTTATTGTCGCTAATAATTGGCGAATAATTAGCGTGCCGCGCTGACGTAATGTTTATTCATGGAGCATCGTGTCCGGATAAAATTTAACGGCCAGAAACGAACGGGCGCTCCTCTTTTGATGGACGACTCGTTCGTGACGACGCGGAATATCGATGGCGATCCGCGTACACGGACATCGATTCCTTTCAAGGGTTCGCTCGCTTGTTTTTTTACATGCAACACAGACGCGCGCGCGCGCGCGCGGTTCGTCGCGATTTCTGCAAACAAAATCGCGTGACAACGGCGGTTTGTTCCCAAATAAAATTGTATTAATTATTATACTTGTGGTTAAAAAAAGAAACAACAAGGCCTAGATAGGAGCTAGATGTTGATACACGACATTGTTGACGAGGGAAAGTGCTCGTAACGCGTTTTTCGTCATTGCGAGAACAAAAGATACACGATCGTTTCTCGAGAGGGAACGTTTCGCGAGGGAAAACCTACTCACTCGGTAGTTCGATCATCGAGAAACGCGCGCGCGTCTCTCTGGTATTTTCCCGTGGCAATACCACGGTATAGGTAACACACACCCTCTTCCGCCGTCACGATATTCCAGAACGAAGATGGACCGCGGCACGTGAAATATGGTAATTCGCATCTGATAATGCACTCGCGCATCTCCCCTGGCGTCCGTCTCTGTGCGCCTCGTGTCTCGCTCGCAGCAATACGATCAAACTGGCGGCGGCGCGCTGAAATTTGAAGAGGGTATCCGTGTTTCCGCGAGACGTTTCGTTATGTCTGGCAGTTTGTCGCGCCCGCGGCACACGCTATATCGTATTTTTCGCGTGTCAGTCATGTTTGCCAGAGAGACGCGAAACCTCTTACGAGCGAAGTACGGGATATCTCTCGGTTTTTGGGAAAAAAACTGCTGGCGATATCGCGAAATAATTTTACATCGCGTTGCATTAACCTTCAAACACACACATGTGCAGACGTCAAATTATCTCCCCGCGCATAAGTATCTTGCGTTTTGTATCGACCATTTACTTCGTAACATAATTTTGATGTAAATTGCAAAACAAGCATAAAATCCATTGTTTCACTTGCCGTCTTCATTTCTCGCTTTATAATTAATTAATAAAATTGTTGAACAATTTTTAATAAATTTAACTTTTATCGTTTCACGGTTTTGATCATCTTCGTAGGTGCCGGTACTTTCCGCGATCTGGTTTTACCTAATTATCATTCGTTCGACGTAAAAATTCGCTCGATATGTGACGGCACATTCACGGCGCGGAAAGACGGTCCCACGCGCGCGGAAAACGCAGTTTCATTATCGACACATCGACGCGCCAAGGGGTCTCTCTCTCTCTCTCTCTCTCTCTCTTTCGATCGGTTTCGTTATCGAGTATACGTCCCGGTTTTCACGGAACCGGAGAGAAGGGCGCTAACGATAGCCGCCAGACGTGATTGGAATTGAGAAAGTTCCGGTCAACCGCGGCCGCGCAGTCTCGAAAGTCGAAATACCGGCTATGGAACTCGGAAATCGATTCCTGTCCGGAATATATATCGTCAACGTGTCACCCTGTAACGAGGAGCTTTCCGACGGAATAATGAAGTTTCCTCCGGCAAGAAAAAAATTGGGTCGCGCGGGTTTTTCTTTACCTTTTGTCGCTCCCGATCGATGTGCCTTTATCTGATTGCACCGCAACGCGATCGCTCTGTGTACGCTACGCGGAAACTCGTGAGCGAAAGAAACACACACACACACATACACACACGCGTGTCGAAACAAATTTCGCACCCCGACTCTCACCTGCCGTGTATCTCACCACGCGAACAAACTCATCCCGCGAACTATTCGGCTCGGCGCGCGGTCTATTCCGCGATAGCTACACGCTCCACTTCCGCTTGTGCGAATCAACTCCCCTCTCTCCTTCCCCCCCCGAAAAACGGCCGAGACTACGGGAGAAAGATATTTATTACGCCACTATAAAGTTATATCATAATGACGCGCCTAAAACGTTTATTTACGCCGCGATATCGTTGCGAAAACTTTAATATAGCGTGGGCATAAGTGCGCAAACGTCAGGTGTTTTGTCGGAATTGTTCGAGATTGCCGCGCGGCAGAGCGGTTTCTATATTTGAATAAAGAAGAAGTTACGCGGCTGTGTGTTCCGATGCAATCGGAATATAAACGTTCGCGCGAAACTGCGTTTTAAGGTGTCCGAGACGCGCCTGTCATATTTTCTTTATATCGAACTCTCGATTTATCAGCTTCTCAAGATTGTACTCGTATGAAGTTTGTTTTTGTAAATTTTACAATTTATATACGCGATCAACTTAAATTGCAAACAATGAGATCGCAACATTTACTTTTAATTAAAACACGGTGTATTTGTACCTTCTTTAAACTCGACTGTAAACACACAGCGACAAAAAGACCATTAGTTCCCTCGTTTAAACCGACCTTGGAAATTTGTCCTTATCGCGCTCCGGCCTCGAAAAAAAGATCATTGATCGAGTTGATGCCCCCGAGATAAACCGCGGTCTTTCGCGCGCGTGTAAAATATGCGTCACACACATAAATAAGGCGGTGTTTTCTCTCTTTCTCTTTCTCTCTCTCGTCACGTTGCGCATTTTTTGCGAGATTGTGTATGCAAAACGATGCTCGCGACTTTTTTCATTGTAAGCAGAAAAAACTATGTCGGCGCAGATAAAACGGCGTTTTTTTTTTTAATGGAGTAGCCGCCGCAATCACCGGGAGTGATTGAAACGCGGCCGAGACGGTACGAACAAATTTCAAGTTAGCTGTCGGTCGATTTTACGATCTTGAATTTCGACACCGAAGCCATAAGCATCTAATTACGAAGCCATTTGGTATCCGAAGCGCGAGAGCGAGACTTCCAAGTAAACGAGTATTTAAACACTCGCGCTTTTAACTAACGTGCTGCGTACGAAAGCCGTTTGTTCTCGCCGTAACCGACGACATATACTGTTGTGTATTGTAAACTAAAGAGAGAAAAAAGTGGAAAAATACGTGACTTTACTTTAGTCATGATTTTAAAGACACGTTGCGTGTGAACTTGGCGCGAGGCACTATCGTGCCTTTTGATATTTTCAGTAAAGGTACGACATACTCGTTGCAACCTTGTTGCTTATTCTAATATTTTAATAATAACAGTATTAATATAAATAATAATGGGATTTTATTTAATAATAATGGTATTATAATGTAATTTTGCGTGCGAAATTTATTTGACAGATTAATTTCACAAATTGACGTTGATCAATTTGCAACGCGAGTTTATTAAACATGTATTTGTTTGCCGTTACAACCGAAAACGTTGTATTTTGTCATTTTTGCACAAAATTATTTCTTACACATACACATCTCTCTTTTTTATCGTTGAATTATTTCGCGTTCTTTATGGTCTTTGGAGTTTCAAATTTGCTGCATCTCCCCTTTATGTTCTTTAGTAGATCGCTAGTTTCCGACGGATCTTTCAAGATTTGCAGATTCGTTGCAAGTGTTGCAATCTCTTATCTTGCTACGTTCAAAAAGACGCACGGCGACAACAGAACGCCCTCGCAAACGCTTTTGCGCGCGTTCGTCTTTTTCGAATTCCAGGAGTTCCGGCAGAATTCTCCGGCAAATTCCCACTTTTCGACCGCTCTCTCTCTCTCTCTCTTTCTCTGCGACTCCGACGATGCAACGTGGACAGTATATGCTGCTCGAGCGACGCGGAAGGCTTTAGACTACGTCTAAAGATTAACCGGTGTTTTTTTTTTTCACTGCTAATTACGAGCATCCTCAAAAGTATGAGAGTTATTTTGCGCAATAAAGTTACAGCGACACGCGCAATATGTCTTTAGGTCGCCGCTTCTTTTGAAGAAACGTAATACGATGTCAGTGTGTTATTTTGTTTTTTTGTTTTAAATAAATTTATACGTCTCAGTTGTCGCATCAATAACAAATGCGATTTGATATTTAAACTTACGATCCCTGTTACGCCCTGCAAATACAAATATGCGACAATGTATCGCACGATGACAATAGGTTTGTTCTATTTACTTTTTAATATGCAGAAAAAAAATATTAGAGTGTAAATTAGTGCAGCCAGTGCAGGAAATAAAATAAAAATTATACGCTTAGGACCAACCTTCTTCTGATTTATAACTGCCTCGAATTCTATTCGAGAGCAATTTTGTAGGCCCAGCTAAGCGGAAAAATGGTTTGTTCAAAGATATCAGTGAGCGATACGCGTAGAAAAATAAATTGTAATTTGAAAATGTCATGAAATAAGCTTTCTAGAGTTAACGACCATGTGATTACTGCCGGAACCACCGTAACATAAGGTGAGCGTTCTAAAATCTAACGGGTCAACGATCACACGAGGCAATGTATGTTCACCTGTCACAATCTAATACTATTAAAATAATATACAGATATTTTTCTAATTAATATTATTATCTTTTGAATAAAATATTGGGTTGTATTTTGAAAACACGTAACGTTTTTCGAATAAAATTTATAAGTTGATCGATTCGCATAATTTAGTTTTCAACTATTGAAAAACGCTATTTTCGGAAAATCTTCCGAATGGAAATATAAAATTATCGTTGAAATATTGATAGCTTCGTGAATTTGACCTCAGAATAACGTAGAAAAATTCGAATAGAGCCAACACGGACACCTGGTGTTGAAGTGTGAGAATAATAATTTTCCGCGACTCAACAGAAATAAATACATTCATCAGTAAAATATGACTCGGAGATACGTACACAGATTGTTATTATTTGCGCATATACATTTGTACTTACGTGTCACCCGATCAATGTTGCAGATAAAGCGACAATGCGTCATCATCATCATCATCATCATCACCATCAGTAACGTCGGTTATAAAACAAATCCTCTACAAGCCTCCCCGACTGGGCAGTTCGCGCGTATTATGTGTATCTCTCGTAGCGCATTCTGTGTCACGCTGCAGCAACAACAAATACGGTACAACGCGAGAGAGGTCCATGGGTATCCGCCGAAATCCGCCGCTTCCTCGTGGGAGCTCCAATTACACGGCTATTACTTTGGTAATTAATAACCGATATCCCTTGATATTCAACTCCGTCCAATCGGCATTCGGATAGCTAGGGATATTCGCAAAGCAGCGAATTATGTCCTCCCGCTATCGGCGCGAAATGGAGCGTGGACAAAAGAAAGATAAAAAAAGAATTGAAAGTTGAGTCGCGCGTAACGCAAACATGTGACATTGCGAGGTCGTTCGAATTTGTAAATCTCTCTCTTCGTAAATTTTAAAGAATAAGATATAAACAAAACTGTATAATAAAATCTACGAGTCAATTTTCATCGCCGGTTTCTTTTTGGGTTTTACCATTTTTTTTTTTTATGTCTTTTTTTTTGTCTCTAGAAGATTTTAATTGTCTTCTCTCGCGCGATCGAGAACAGATCGATATTTTATATTCATAAGAGATGTAATAACTCTCGAGCAACTTGGAATCCGAGTCATTATATACAAAGCGCGTTTTACTTTTCTGTTGACGCAAGAACCCTCTACCCTGAGCGAAAGACAGAGGAAATGGAAAAAGAGAAGCTGTGTGCAGAAAGAGAGAGGAGCGCAGCAGCTCTCGCAACAACTCGCGGGGAATCTAATAAAGCCAATATCGGGTTGCCGGATGCTAGATTGGAAAATAACCGCTCGGCGACACGCCATAAAAGAACAATGGCTTGTTACACAGGTGAGGGATGACTTTGTAAAATAGGAATGGGATAAAAGAGATTTGCACACAGCCCGCACCGCGGGGATATAATAGAGACGTTTTCCGAGTCAACCGATGCCACGGTATTGATCATCTGTGCGTAACATTGAGATTCAAAGTGCGGATAAATAAGCGTGAGAAAAGCGAAAGAAATTCTCCCGCAAAATATCTCGACGATTAAATTGCAATATATAATTGCGTGTGTTGTGTCCAGAATAGAGAGAAACGTTTTTTTTGATTGGACACGATCTCTTCGTTAAAAAAGAAACTCGACGATCGCGATTAACGCGATTGTTTCAAAATATCGGAACACTAATGCGGGAACATTATTTTTTTTTTTTTTTTTCAATGAAGAAAACGAACGATCCGCAACGGTCTAGTATTTGCAAAGTTTTTAAGGATTGCTGACGCGAGGCCGAGTTGGATTTATTCATTCGACCGTCCGCACGATATTGCGTCAAAAGAGACGAGGTTCATATTACTCGCAACACGTTCCGCGGTCGGTGGACGCTCGTGGATCAAAGCAAGCAGAGAAACATCAGTCGACATTGCATTCAAAGTAAAGCCCCGCAACTACGTTACCGCGAGACCGTGCGGCACAGAAGATCACGAAACACACACAAAAGTGAGCGGAAAGTGCACTACTCGTTGCACAACCCGCGTTGGGTTCAACTTCACGCGTTGCAGCGAAAGTTTTGATTTCTCTGCAACAAGACGCGTGGAATCAAAGTGTCTCGGATTTTTACACGTCGAGATCCTTGCTACACCGCGAATATATTATTTTTTTCTGCTCGACGCGTGTTCTGTTTCGTTATTTACATACAAGCGCTTTTGCTTCTTTCGGATTGTTAGAATTATAAATTTCTCAAAATTATCTTCTGTTCTATATGTGTGTAATTAAGCAGCAAATTCTCTTTCTCTCTCGTGACTCCGGTCCTTTTAGTTGTCACACACTGACAGGAAGATTTTATATCCTTCTAACTGGGCGAATTCCATGCTCGTTGAATCCTCGAGTCCTTCAAGGCACGAATCCTCGAGTGGAGTCGCGTTGCGGAGAAGCAACGTTTTCCACAATTAATCGGCAGCCGCAAGTTCGTAAGAGCACTTACACGCGCGCGCGCCGACCCAAGCCAGGGGAAACGAGTGGCTTTCGTCTACAGGAGAGCGGCGAAACGATGTTCGATGTCATGTATGCGTGGTGCTGGTGATGGTGGTGGTAGTGGTTCCTATTCCGCGAGTCGTTCCTCGGGGGCAAAATACCGCTGACGTCACCGAGTATTGTTCGCCGGAATTCTCGTCGCGGCGCATAATTTCCCGTGTTTGCTCAGGACCGTGTCCTTTCCCTCAACGGGTAGCGATTGCCCGTCTTTTCAGACATTGCGAAACTTTCATGCGATTTCTCCAACGTTTCCACCGTATATCTCACGGGACTCTTGATTGGGGAGAAGAAGAGGCTTTCTTTGCCTGTGGTAAGTCGCACTCGTGAACGTTGAAAAAAAAAATAAAACACCCTTAAAATCCGATATCAAAACAAAACACTGTCAATAAAAAGAGAATTATGAGAAGGTTGATATCAGATTCTTCAATTGTGCGTTTGTTGAATCTCAATTGGAGTTTTTTGGAATTGTTATCTGGTCCCCCTGTGAATACGCGTCTTGATTCAAAGCTCTCAGAATGAATTTCTTGGGAGACTTGGTTTTCTCATTGGTGATCTCTTCCATGCCTTCCTTTTGTTCATAAAATTCTAATATTACAATATTTATTATTTACTATTACATAAAATATATAATTGTAGTAAAACCCAAGGACATGAAATTTTTTAATGATACAATGCGATGCAACGTGTAAACTGGTCAATTACGACATCCGTTTAAAAGCACATATCGCCGATCGTTATTGTTCGAGGAGAAATTAATCAACTAAAATCGGTCGGGAGTATCGCTCTCCTATTTTAGACTCGGTTGAAGATATAAGTGGTCTTGCGAGCTCGCAATAGTCGAGTAATTGCGGAAAGCGCGGCTTCCCGACATCCGCGATTTCGCTTCAAGTGCGCGCAACCGATTAATATTTTTAATAGCCCTGTCGGAGATTGGCGGTTTGTAAACCGTAATTGGTTTCAATTTCGCCGTCACTTGATTCCGCGGAAAACGTGGCAGGTTATCGGATCGCTTCGACAGAATACTATTAATCTTCCTTGTTAATAAAACGCGCTTTTATCCCTGCCAACGTTGTTGCTGGGAATGCGCAGTACATTGAAATTGTTATTTCACGAGGCCCGCTCGAAAGGTCAAAGCCGATCACGTCGATAGCCGTGATTACATTTTCCGTCACACATCTCGACGATTGTAACGTACGAGATTGTGCCGGTAATCGAATTACAGTCAATAATTAATATACTGCTTTTTTTTTTTTAGTTGTCTGCGGTAACACGCGTGTGTGTGTATAAAAAAATGTTTAATCATATAAATTATTTTTTATATGAGTGTATAAATTTAAATTTGTATAAAAATTATATAAAATTTTTGTATGCGTTTTACACGCATGTGTGAATTAAAATTTAAATAAAATTTATATACAATTTTTTTATACGCTTTTTTTTTATAAATCTGTATAAATTGTATAAATGGAAAGATCTCGATAACAAAAAAATTCTTTTCTCAAAAAAAAAGATTAATCTCTTCGTCATTTGTCTCTCCGCACAAGCTTTTTGATTCGATAGTATTTGAGCTCATAATTTCGTGACCCGGCAACTAATTAATACCAGTCTTCCGGCCGTGATAATGCATAGCCAAAACGCATTCCCGTCTTTGGTAGAGGCATATTGCGATATTAGTCCCGTCAAGTTTGTTATATTAGGAATCCCATGCTCATGCGTATGCAGATTGATTAGACGCATGCAGGCATTTAACGGATGCGCGCACAACACGGCTGCGAATCGCGCAAATTCACTGGGGTATCTTGGCGCGTTACGTCTAAGAGACGGTAACAGTTTGCACAAGCGTTATGTACGCGCGATCAGCTTCCCGGAAACTGGGCTAATGCCGTACGATAATATTAAACTCCAACGACGGGGGCTTCGTAATTTCGTTGAGCGCCTGATGAGATAACATCAAGGTAAAATATGATATCAAGATCTCCAGAGTTTCGAACCAAGTGAAATCTTGTTTGAATATCTCCGTAGCTATTGAACCGTAAATTCGGAAAATTTCACGCGGGCGTCTCTCTTTAAATCGTTTTTTTTTGTTTTAATATTTCGATTTTTTCAACGTTCGCACAGTGATGGACCGTCCAGATTTTTTCGCAAAATCATTTCTTTTTCACGAAAGTTAACAAACACATAGTAAAAATACAAATTAGAGATCAAATTATTTGAGTTCTCCTCCATTTCAATTTGGAATTTTCTAACAACTTGAACTTCATCGCCGCTTAATTTCGTCCAAAATCCCAATTTCGCGATCCGCGCTCTTTCGAGTGCGAGTCTTTTTTCTCACGAAGCAAATGTGGATATTACTTTTTGCTCTGTAAATACATTCAATTAAAACTGGACTGACCATAGAGAGCTGTTGCTGGTGCGTTAGTTTTTTTTAGTTTTTTGATTACATACTTTACATTGTTTGTATGTTTTTTAATCTCGGTCATTTTTTTTTTTTTTTTTAACGATCTACTGAACCACGTTGTTATATGCGAATATTTCATACCGTAACTTTTTTCTTCCTCTCATTCACGACATTCTCCTGTCGGAATGCTCGCGGAGAATATGGAAGCTGAAAAATGCTTTTGACAACCCGTTTCGACGGGATGCACTTCTCCCGCCTTCCCTCCTACCCTTTCGCGAAAGTTGCGGACAAGCGCGCTGTTCTGTTTCAGCGCCCGAAACTATTTCCCACATTATGCTCGCGGTAATCACGGAAGGACGACTAAGGAAGCGCGCGCAAGGCGGCGGACGAAAGGAAGAGGAAGAGAGCGAGCTTGAAAGACGACGTGCTCAGGAAGTTGCGTCACGAGCAAACAGACTTCTCCCTAAAATCCAGTCTTAATTCGGTTGCACGCGCGCTCATCAAGACGCTGGTCTTCTTTCAGCGAAATTAGCGATATCGAATTCTTGTTGTTGTTGTTGTTTTTTTTTTTTTTTTTTTCAAATTTTATCGCACGACAACGGGAACGAATGACGCGCAACCGTCGTCTACGCGTGCGGTAACAAGACGCGATGGGTTGGGCGAAAAAGAGGGTGTGTTGACAATAATGGAGGACATTTAAGAGGAAAAAGGAGCGATTACTGCAGCGCGGGACATACTTTCTCTCGAGGTACTTTGTAACTGGAATGGATGCGGGCGGGTCGGGAACACGACGTCGCTTTAAAGTTGAAACAAAGTTCCTTCCCCCGCCGTCGGTGGAAGGAACTGACTCCGGGAACGTACGCGGGGTGACCCATAATTCCCAGACATTGTTCCGGAACTATCTCTTGAAACACACCTGTGTGTGCGCGGACTCTTTTACATTGTTCTTTCTCTCTCTCTCTTGTACAACAAACATGCACACACACGCGTAATAACACACGGGCAAGAAATGTAATATCCGTGCGGAAAAATCTAAATATTTGAGAATCTACGTGTAAACGCAAATGCAAGAATCGGAGGCAAAGGCAAAAGTATTCAAAGATTTACGCATATTAGAATCCGGGATTCGGAATCCCGAGGTCGAGGCTGTGAAAAAGAGCGGAAACTCTCCGCCGTGAAGCAAACCGCATTCGAGTGAAGTTGGCGCGGGCGACTAATTTTGAAAAAAGTAACGATAATCCAAAAGTAGTACTTTTCGTAGTTCTACGGTTTCTGTCGAAAATAAACAAAAGTTTTTACCATCAAATATTTTTAATATCGAGAAACTAAAACAAAAAAAAAATGCTAACTTCACGACTCTCACCATAGTCGCTTCTAAACTACATGAAGAATAATACGCTTTTCGCCGAGAATTTTGTCAGTTTCTAAAGTAACTTCCATAATTATGTAGAATTTTGGAACGAAATTCCCCCCGACAAAACTAACAATTTTATACAATTTTGAATATTTGGCTCCAGCACAACACTCGACAATAATATCTCGCGTTAAAGGTTAAAATTATTTTAAAAAGTGTGCGTATTGGTTGAAACTGCAAATGATTCAACTTTATAGAACTCGAATAGAACAACTTGAAACTGTCGCCAGAAGTGCCGGAAATCGACAGCGCGATATAATATTTTTTGCCGACTGTCGTGTCGGCGCTAAATATTCAAAATTGTGTAAAATTGTTAATTCTTGAAATTGTGTTCTGAAATTCTACATAATTATGGAAGTGGAGCTCCTATAACAGGAGCTCTCTCTCTCTCTTGTATAATTCACTGTCTTTGTGTAGTTCAGAAGAGACTGAATCGTAAAATTGCATTTCTTTTTTTTTTTCGGTTTTATGAAAAATGCGAAACTCTTGTTTATTTCTATCAGAAAACTGTGGTACTACGAAAAGTGATATATTGGAACTATCATTATTTTTGAAAAAAATAAAAAAAAACTATTAAAACGTCGCGCCAACTTCGCAGACGCATTCGGAACGCCGATAACTGCAGTTTTCCCGTACGAAATCATCGAATACCACCCGCGCGTTGTACGAGCGTATACGAAATGGGGGAATATCGAATGAAACGAGGGATGCGGTGAAATTTTATATCTAGCGTAGCATTGCGCCGCGCGGCAAGAAAGGAAGAACGCGGGAGATAGAAAATAGCAGAAAGCGCGTGTAACTCGGCTAACTTTTCAGGATTTTCCACGGAGTTTGACCGCCGAAGTAAAATCGCGCGATCGCCTCCGACGTGGGAGACAGCAAATTTTGTTTTCAACTTTTGTTTAAGCAGCCGCCTGGCTGCTGCTCGAGGAAAAATTATAATAACTTCTTATTATGTTTGTACTCCGCGTCTCCGCAAATTTCTCTCTTTTTATAGCGTTAGATCCTGAAATTTTTCGAGAGAGTTAAAACACACAACGTGATAATTTTTGTTTTGTTTGGTGGAACACGGAGATCAGAAGTGGATCCAGTTTTACGAAAAAAATACGTCTTTCGAGGTTTAGTGGCGCGTATTCGTACAACACACACACACACACACATTCGGGCGGCGAAGTTGCGCTCTTGCAACGTACGTCCAAAGGGTAAATGACAGTTCGCCGGGGACGCTTCGCAGTGCGTAATAATGTTAGGATTCGTGCGTCGTTCGCCGGGGCAAAGAGCTGGAATGCCGATGAGATGAGGTGAGGCGCGCAACAAGCCGCTTGCAATGGCCGAGCGAGTAACGCATGAAATAACAGCAAACTGCGGGGGTACGCGTATTGCTCGTTTCGAATGCAGATCACCGGAAAGTGACGCCGCGCCTTCATTTCCGGTAGCCCGACCCCTCCGGCCAATTCGGTGCTAAAATCAACACCGGCAACACGCTCGCGGCGTTGCGCCTGCCTTTATGGGACGACATTTTAAATGGAAATGCGCAAGAGCGAGTGGCAGTAGTGGCGAGGCGAGCTGTACGACGACGGCAGCGAGCTGCCAGGCGAGAACTTCGAAAAAGCACGATCCGTCCCCGGAAAGCTCCACCTGAGTCCACCCCGGCATTCAATTTATTCACGCTTAAAAGTATCTCTCTCTTTGAGAACGTGCCCGACGTGCAGGCGACTTAACGATACCTTCCAAGGACGTACTTCGAGAAACGCGCAAGAAGTATTGCAAAGTTATGAGCACGTGAGATGAAGGTTTTTTTTTCGTTATTTGCATGTAACCTTCTCTGACTGCAAAGGACGTCTTGAAAAATTAAGAATTTGAATTTAAAGAAGCAAAGAATTCAAGAGAGAGAGATAGATAGATAGATAGAGAGAGAGAAAGAGAGAGAGAGAGTATTCGCATATTTGAAAAACAAAAAATATCTTATTCTCTCTTTTTTATTCAAACGTGCGCATAGGTTGTTTTATTGCTTTATTTGATATTATTTGATTTCCAAAGTAAGAACACTTGATTGCGAAACGATCGGCTCTCTCTCTCGGTCGATGACCGCGATGAATAGAAATCGATATGACGCGGCGGCAACGCGCAGCTTCTATATCTGGAAAGTCTATACTTCGCTACCTATTCGCTACCTTATATTTGTACATACGCTTGTACGTATATGTTATTACATTTGCGCTGCCGAGCTAAGCTCAGTCGGGCTGTCGACTCAATTGTGGCGTGACGTTTTTCTGGTAAAAAAGGTTAAGAACCGCGCGGCTCCATTTGCGAGCAGCAAGTCCGCGCTTTCAGAACCGGGAGGAAACCGGAATCAGCGTGCGTTTTTGAACGACGCGCCGCGGAATGGGTTTCAAGTCACGGCGTTCCGCGCGCACGGTATAAGAACGCAGATACCCCGAATACTTAAAAATCCCGAACTTCCAGCGCGCGCGCCACACCAACGCGGGCGCTGGAAATCTGGGGCGAAGTCGAGGCACGGAATCGAAATCAGATATAGTTACCATTCGCCCCGTTTTCACAGCGCGCGCAAACTCGGCTGAATTTTGCGCGCGGTGTGATTTATTTTTCCCGCGAACAACTTTCCTTTCATCGCGCACAATATCCATCCCACGGATTTGTTCGCGCGCGCCAAGAACACGCGTTGCTCGCGAAAACGAAAAATTTTATATGTTACAAATTTATCACATCGGAAAAGAGAGATGTGTGATAAAATATTTATCGAGATTCGTGCACTAGAGAGATCCGCAACTTTTAAATAAAGTTAACGAACAATCCTGTGGAATGCGAAACACGTGCGCAGATACGACGGCGAGATTAAAATTGCAGGTGGTCGGGAATTTCAATCAAAAATTTATCCGCCTTACCGCCGGCATTCCGTTACATCGCGGTAAGCGATACCGCGCTATTACGTGACTGATTCCGGAACAGGAAAAACCGATAAAACGACTATTAATAATCTCATCCGGCCTCTCAATAAGACCTCGCGATTTCTCGTATCGACGATCAAAGGAGAAAGAAGAAGAACCTTCCCCCCCCCCCCCTCACTCACGCCGCAAGCAAGAATATCGATATCTCCGGCTGACGTGTCGACATACATTGTGGACATACGTGTACATGCTTATTTAAGAACTAAACGTTAAACGATGTGTGCAAGCAAAGATCTAAAATCGCACTTTATCGTTTTTTCAATGGCTTTGCAAGTGGAATGTGTAAAAAAACTTAACGCTCGAAGACGCAAAAAATTGTAAATTCAATCGATATTCTTTGAATTTTTAATAACGTGGAGTACCAATTAGCATCCTTTGATTTTAATAAATTTATGAAATACAATTTTAACAAGAACAAATTAAAAAAAAAAATCGCAGATCTTTTTGTCTTGTGAGTTTAAAAAAAACTGTACGTTAAAAATATTATAAACTTCAAAGAGATTATTTGTGTTAGCGGCGCTTTAATTATTCAAAGCGATTAGTCTAGTTTTCTTGTTTTTGAAAAACTACGTGCGGAAAATAGCGTGTAATAAACTGAAAAAACAAATATTGTAGGAAAGCGCGACGCGTGTCTACGTTTATGTACGTTGCCGACGTTGATCAACGTCCCCCCCTAACTACGGCCGGCGCAAGTTGGCGATGAAGTAGCGTGTCAGGGATCGTTAGGAAAATTACCTAATTCGTTGTGAGTACCCCCAAAGGTACACGAAACACGATGTACTCTGGATTTGCTACATGGCGTGAGGGTCAATAAATCTGCGCGGTTCAAAGCAAACGCCGAGGTGTCTTCTAAGCCTACCATCAATTCTAAAATCAACTTGAAAACATAATACTCGTGTAATTTACAGTTAAGTATATTTATTTAAATAAAATTTTTATCTTGCAAAATTTAATCTCGAAATTTTCAAAAACCCATTTGTTAAACTATTTGATCGTCTCTGTCTTTTTCTATCTTCTTGTTTTAACAAAAGGAAGCTTTTAGATGTTATTTTTTCCACGTGATTATCAAATTTCTGCGAGCGTCGGAAACTCTGGGTTGAAAAAACTCAATTTCTTTAACAGCTGATTAGAAAACATCAACTACAGCAAGAAATAACAAAGATCTAATCAAATGATTGCCGATGTATACACAGAATGACGCGGGGACTCTCGTATATACCTGAGTCGTATTTACACGTCTGGCACTAAACTGACTTTATCTCCTTCACGGATCGAGTTTCCATGAAAGGAAAAGCGGCGGCGAAAGTGAGCCGATTACCATCGCGGACCTATCGCGACGACTTTCGCGACTGCGAGAGAGTGATCAGCTCGCTGAGAGGAGACGGAAGGGGCGGGTTATAAATAAAGTCGAAATCAGATTGAATCTCATTCCGGCGGGTTGTATCATATTGGCCGCTTTCCAATAGCGGTAACGCACGTACAATTCTGCTTGACGGGGCAGATCCAATCCATTTGGCTTGACCCAGAATTCCCGCATCCGTCCGAATGAATTCATACACACACTGTCTCTCATCCTCCTTCCTTCCCCTCGCAAGTACGTCGGGATCGGAAATAAATTGCCGGCAAATGCGAATTAACAAGTTTCAGAGATGACACGATTTAGATTTACGTAAAGTTTATCGATGCGCGTGGAAGAAACACAGACTCTTGAGTGAAAACACTCGTACAGCAAAGCGAGCGAGATTGTCTCGTGTTATAGTATACGTTACCTTTAAATAAATAAGCGTTCGAAAGGAGAAAGACAAAGGAGACGCGCATAATAAACCGAAAAGCTTGAACGGCGACTACTTTAAGTTTAAAGATGGGAGGCTTTCAAGTCATTTTCAGCGCGTAATTCGACGCTTTTACTCGATAAAATCTCAGACGAGGCGGGGATCCGCTCGTCTCGCGTCGTGTACTTTGACGACGCCGCCCGCAAAACTTTGTGTAACAACGCGATATTTCGTGAGCAAATGATTAAAATATTCCGAACAATTGACTTCGCGTGACTAAAGCGTTATATTGATATCAAAAAGGTGAGAAGAAAGAAAGAGAGTTTTATCGAGCGCGATATGTATTATATTATAATAGCGTTCGCTCTGTCGCGATAATTGATTCGATTCACGTTCGAGAAATCAGGAATTTATCGGGTGCTTCACAAAAGCATCAGGAAACGATCCGATCTTGACCGCGCACGAAATCAGCATAAAATATCTCTGTGCCGACAGATACTCAAGTCAGTTTTATTCTTTAACGACACTGCATCGCTAGCAAACTCATTTCACATATAATCTTATATAAAAAAATCCATTTGGATTATATATAACATTAAGTACTATTTATTATACTTATAATTTATTATATGTATAATATATAGTATAATATTATATTTATAATATTATACTATATATTATACATGTATGTACAGTATAATATTATATTTATAATATTATACTTTATATTGTATTATATGTATTATATTATACAGTAAAGTCACTGACCTCCGCCGCGACATTAGCGGGGTCACTGACCTCGGTCGCGAGACCTTGGCGGGGTCACTGACCTCGGCCGCGCGACCTTGGCGGGATCACTGACTTTGGTCACATTGTTTTTCCATTCTCCCCTTTTTCTTTTATTTTTTGAGTTTGATTTTCATGCGTTATTTTTGACATCTCTCATATGTACATCATGTATATTATATGGTTTGTAAGATGTATGTATACTAGTGTCATCGCGGTGACAGGTTAAGTTTACTGGCACATTTTGATAAAATAAAAACAATAACAGCGTGCGCGTCTGTGTTGTGCTAGTATAAAATAAAATACGATTGAAATATTTTGTTTCTTCGCGTACAAAAAACAACAATGAAAACAACGCGAGCGAAATGAACGCGACAACTTTAATTGCTCATAGATTGTCTCCGCGAAGTAACCGCGAGTCGCGCGAACTTTTCTCCCGAGTTAAAACTCGTTTAGAAACAAATTAACCAGAATGTATACGCAATATGTTTATACAGTGTAGAAAAGTCACTTCACTTTACGCATCCGCGATGCGATGAATGCACTTCTGAAATTTTACACGTGTATGTGTACACAAATATGTCAACGATTGCCTGCTATGCGTCGACGTAAATTTCAAACGGATAACAACGACGAGACGCAAAAGCGAACTATCTCTGAGAGTTTTTTAAAAGCGTCGAATTTCACGCTGGGAAAATGATTTGAACAAATTACATAACATACTTAATTAGAGAATTCTAATAACTTAATTGGATGCGAAGTGGTGTGCGTTGTGGCAAAATTCACAAAAACGACGATCCAACGAGATTTTGCTCGCTCGCATTCGCCGTTGCAATTTCGCCGGAACGACGATTTATAATATTATGTACACGCGATCGGTAAATATCTGAATGAATAAAATATTCCGACGACTGACTTAGCATAATAATGAAATATCCGCGAAAGTGCTGGCGCCGACGTTGAATTAATTCGTCCACAATAGGACCGCGACGGTAGGCAGACCGACTGTTAGCATAGGTCCTGAAATAATAATTCTCGTCGGCTGTTTGCTAACGAGGTTACCGCGGCCGAGATTATTCCTCGGAAAGGCTCTCCGGCGCGACTGGTCTCTCTCAGAGCATGCGGACCGAGGTAGAGACAATAGGATTGATGGCAACTATATGTATATAGCGGGGAAGGTAACGCAAAATGCGAGGCCTTCGCGCGTGTAGAGACTTAAAATAAAATAGCGACGCACATACACACCTTCGAGATGTCCTTGAAACTCAGCATTTCTCCTCGTGGCGAATCGATCATACAGAACCCGAGATTTCGCTTTCCCATTCGGATGGTAATCCGAACGTGTGTAGTCTCTGTGTTTATAAATACGACGCCGATAAATCTACGACGTTTGTCTCTCTCCTCCGTTATAATCTACAAGTAAAACACGCGCGTGTTCAAAGCCGCAAGACAAACACTCCCGACACACGTGCACTTTCTCTCTGTCTCTCAGTCGGGATAAATAATTGTAACAGCACAACTGTAAATAATTGTAATAGTGCAACTGTAACGGCGAGTCCTCTTTTACGTGCTAATGCGGGTTAACTTGCAACAATTGCGTTAAGGAAACGTTACGGTACGTTCATATTCCGACTGTGAATTATTTCGTCCGGCCGTTCTCCTCTCTCTCTCTCTCTCTCTCTCTTCTTCGTGACGGCGCGGCCGAATGCTACAGATTTATCCGGGTCTCTGACTTCTCCAGGCCGGCTGGGGCTCTCTTGCCAGTAGTGCGGCCCGGGCTCGAGTCCGACAGCCGCGGCGAGCACAGTCATTGCCGCAACGCGCGTCGAGTCCCCATACTTCCCTTCCTCCCCTGTCTTACGCCGTAACGCCAGGACGGAGGTAATAAAGAGTGTCATCGTTTAGCAAAGCCGCTGGGAAAGGTCGGCGATAAAGCCACGCTGACTCTGTAAACGTAACTCAAGGCAGACGGGCGTTAAACCGCCCGGTAGAAGTGCCCCCGACGATAAAACCACCCGGAGAATATCCCCGTCTCCTCTCCTCACCTTTCCATCCTACTGGTTGGATTACTGTAGGATACAATGTGGCGGACGTATAGCAGGTGCTACGTCACACGCAGTGGTGACGAAGACGACGACGACGACGACGAACGTGTGCGCGAGACAATTTTGTTTTATTTTTATGCGGTGGTGATTTTTTTTTTGATGTGAATAGAAATTGACACTCCGACATGAAACCATCATAGGTTAAAAGTCTCTCTATTTTCAACAAAAAAAAGTTTATTCCCGAGAGGTCTCTCGATATAAAAGCTCGTGTTTCTCACTTCATTTTTTTTAACGATAAAAACGCGTTTATTTACTCTTGAAAATCTACGGTACACGGCGACGCGAATTACATACGCGCGCATTTGGTGGTTTAAAAGTAATACGATAACACGAGCCAAAATTTTGCATCAATATCGCAAATAAGTCAAAAAACAAAAAAAAAAAACTAAATAAAGTTGCGATTATTATTACCGTTAAATTTCAGACTGTTTCTTTATCGTTCTCGAAAAACACACTCATTTAAAGGTATTTATTTAAATTTGTACGTCTAACGAACGAGAGAAGGAGAAAAAGCTCAAACACATTAAAATATTACGAATGAATAAAACTGCAATCTCAAACTTTCCTCTCTCTTTCTTTCTTTGCCGACGCGAGATACCTACGTCACGAGTGAATTATCAAAGATGCGTTAAATTATGTTTCATAAATTGACTCAATTCGCACGATCGCACGCGCGCGACGACGAGAATTTCCTTCTCTCGATTTTGCACGGCATGATAAGTCCAGATTTTACTACGCGGAAAGAATTTATAGCGCTTCACTCTCGTATTATAAATTTTTGACACCTCGTTAATTTCAAGTCGATAGAACCAATATTCATCCTTCGCGCTCAATCCGTTCCGTCCACAACGTTTGCGAGCGCAATATTTTTCTCATGTTGCAAATAGAAATCAAGAATTCATCCGGTAATCGTCAATTTTAACCGGAAACATAAAGACATTTACAGGTAGATCGATAGATGATCTCCGCGTCTCGACAAGATATTCTTCGCGCTCTTCTCTACTTCGGATCGCATTACGAATTTATCTGACGATTCGCGCGATTATTTGTACGAAACTTCCGCAATGAAAAGTTAGCGCATTAAGCATCGCCGTTATATGCATGCGCGGATCCTCTAATGCGCACTTATGCTTATTTATGCCCGGAGCTAAATCACCTCCTCCTCCTCCCCCGAACTGTTACACGAACGGAGGTCGGATCGTTCATGTTCGCACAACGAGAACCCACAGACCCCAAGTTTTAAACTCGTCTCTATCACGCGGGGGAGAAACGTACCGCGCGCGTCGAAATGCAGAACGGGATAGAAATTTCAGATATCAATGTCCGCGATGTGATTGATGTCAGACCGTTCCCGGAATTACGGGCAAGTCGGCTTTTGTTCGTCGGCGAGCGCGGATTTAAATTTTCTCTAATCAAGAATTTTTAGGATAAATTTATATTTCAAAATCTATTCGGAGGAACGCGCGGATTTATATTTATAGTTTGACGGCGGAGAAACAGATATATATATATACGCATGTAAATAATTGAGATACTAAATAGATACGTAACCAATGCATATAGACATTTGGCGACGTAAATAATTGCAGACGTGAATTAATCGACGCGCGGACGGAAACATTAGTAATTAAATGGACGAAGTATCGCGGATATTAATATTTCAACGCGCACATTTGATGCGCGACGTACGATTAGATATTTACAATAATTATATCATTATAATCGCTAAATAATGCCGCAGACGGGATGTATACAATTCGATTCGAAGAGCGTATATATAGTTTTTTTTTTTTTTTTTTGTACCGTGCCGGTGTTGTAAAATAGTTTTTTTAACAATTCGAAGTTACTCGCGACAAGAAGATAATACCGTCGTTTACATTTCGCCGGTACAGGCTTATGACAATATTCCTTTCGAATATACGACACGTAACGTATTTCCTGACGTTCGCTCGCGTTTCTGCGACCCGTAAAGACCGGTTATCCTCTACGGTAACGGCTGAACATAGCCGTTCGTGTCGATTACTATTTCCATCCATCGCGCTTTAGCTTCGCCAACATTTTTAAACGATTTCCCCGGTCATTGATATTTATCGTCGGGCACGTATCGATATTGATAATAAAAGTCAGTTTTTTTTTTTTTTTTATATACACTTTCACACACACACACACACTGGAGAACATTGTGATACAAAGAACGTATTAAAAACAATTGCAGTTATCAATTTCCACTTCGATAACACACCCGTATATATGTTTGTATTAATTTGTTAAACTGAAACCATGCGCTGCGCTTCAAGAATTTTATACGAGAATTCGGTCGCGGAAAAGAGAGACCCCGAGATCGTCGTTGTTCGTCGCGAAAAAAAGAGGAGCACGAGCAACCTTTCATCCCGCGAACATCGATCAGACAACGCTAATTAAGGTAACCCTTGGAAAAAAAGAGAGAGACGCTTCTTTAATGCCAGCGGCTATAGAATAGCGCAAAAACAAGAAAAAAATGCAACTTCCGCGCACAGGTTAGTTCCGACGAATCAAAAATAAAATAAGAGAGGAAGCAAAAAAGACACGCGGGGGAAAGTTCACTACACGGAAAAACTAGGGATGAACGCTCGCGTTTCGGACTTCAGCTCGCCGCGAGGCGAAACTACAATTCTGTCAATCAGAAATTTTTATTCGTTAAAAATTTCGGTCAATTTGCAATTCCATTTCATGCACGTCTCTTCCGTTTGATCATTTCATTTTTTTTTTTTTTCGGGGAGAGCTTCATTGATCAGAAATCGGTATTTTTCAATAATGACGTTTCGAAAAAAGAAACTTTTGCATGTTTTACGAAAATGTGAGAATTTAACTTTTTCAAGTTCGGCCGTTTTAACAATTGAAGAGTTCGAAAAACAGAATGAAACATACATTTGTTGCAAATGAAATTTAAAAAAGAACATTTATGAGAGAGAAAATCCTTGAAAAGAAGATTTGTTTTTTTCTGTTTTTTTTTTTGAAAGCCGCGTTATCTTTCACAACACAATTGTACGCGCGATTGTTTCGTCGACAAGCTCTTGAGTTACACAAAACTAGGTGTCGATGTTTCCAATTGCATTAGAAATTTGGATACGCTCGAGA
Source organism: Pseudomyrmex gracilis (assembly GCF_002006095.1). NCBI lineage: Eukaryota > Metazoa > Arthropoda > Insecta > Hymenoptera > Formicidae > Pseudomyrmex > Pseudomyrmex gracilis. Next base: position 23,225 of record NW_018020931.1, on the reverse strand, counting down.
ATTGAAGCTTTATTGGTCAAAGGGAGAGACGTAACGGGCACACATGAGGAAATGGACTTCTCCCTCAACGAGATAATAGATGCAAATATAATCTGGCGGGCTTTCATGGTGCATTTAATGTTTCACGAGCGTGCAAAATGGATAGTGTAGTTGCATCAGCGTTGCAACTGCAACAAGGTTGCCGTTGCGCAAACGATAAAAATATCGAAAGCTGAGCTTATCGATATAAAAAAAAACGTCGACAATATCCGTGCGTCAGAAACTAAATGCATTGCATTTTTTCGAGATCCGCGCGATCGAAATATCGCGAGCAAAAAAAGAAAAGAAAGAAAACCATCTATCTTTGTGCTTTTCGTTAATAGCGCGATAATGAATGTCGAGAGAAAGCCGTGTGTATGTATGTGTGTGTGTACGTACTAACGTACGTACGGAGAGGATTTCGAACAACGGAACAAGGGTCGACGTGTGCTACGCCACCAAAAGTCAGAGTCGGGGATTAGCACGTACACACGAGCAAAGGGCCACATGGTCGGAAGATAATGGATTATTAGCCGGCGAAATTAGTAAGTGGCTTTGTCGTAATTGTGGACGCGCGCGCGTGCGCGTTCGTTCGTCAGCAGCGGTTCCAATCCGGTTTTGATACTGCAAGAAAACACATTGTCAGAGTGTTCTCGGACGAAGAATGAGAAATCATCATCTGTCCTCTTCGTTCTTGAAAAAACGTTACATCAGATAACAAGAAGAGAAACAGACGCGACAAGCGCGCACACCGTTACACACACCGTGCGCCCGTTAACACGTGTTTGTACTAACCTCTCCGCATAGTTATGATTATACTACACACACACACACACACACACTGCTCGAAACAACGCTATACACGTCGTCGCGAGTGTAGCGCCAAGTAATTCCGAATTCGTGTATGTATACGCGCGCGCTCTTAATTGAGCAAATATAACACCGCGATGTTTAACGAAGGGATATGCGCGACATCCGCCCTACGAATTTCGTGTGTCCGCGTAAAATACATGGGATATCGATTTTAGCGCTGTGTGTGTATGTGTGTGTGTGGCGCATCAATTTTCGAAACTCCTGCGAATCTCCTGTGCGCGCGATTAATTCTCCGACGTTCCGCGCAACGCGCTTGTCTGGAGAATGCGGTGTTTTCAAAGGCATGGGGAGAAGCGATAATCAAGATATCGAACATCTGCAAAATCTTTAATGCAGCTTTCTCTCGGCTGATGACGAGGGTAGTTCCGCGACATAATCCTCCCGCGGCATGCTCTATCGGAAAATCCAGATACCGCGAACAAGCTTATCTTCTCTCTCGTTAGCACGAAGAGATCTCGCAGAATAATTTTTTTTCGCGTCGAGGAAGAAGAAGAAGAAGAGATCCGAGTGCGGATGCGCATATTCGTTATTTTCTCGCCGAGGCGAATTTGTTATTCTCGATATCCGGGGGAAGAGAGGAGAAGAGAAGGAGGGGGCAATTAAAGTAAAAGCGATTCGAGTTAATGATGCTAACCCGATTATGTCAGGGTGTTAAGTTAGCACTCGCGCCACTCGTGCCGACTTCTTTAACACATCCCGACGATCAGCTTTAATTCCCTCCGAGGCGCGAAAGATGTTAAATTGAATTTCAAAGTTTTTTTTCTTTCTTTTTCTCGCGAGCACTCGTCTTGTTTATTTTATTTTATTTTATTTTTTTTCCGTTGAGACTGTAAAGTATTTTCCAAGATGCGCGATTTTCAGCGAATTAAAAACAAGTTTTGTTGAACTTCGCGAAACGCGTATCCCGTATTTAAAACGCTATTTTTACTTCGTCGAAAACGATCGATATCTTATAAGTGAAGCAAGTGACGCTAATAAGAGGAGATATATAACGAGACTGCGAAGTCAACGAGCTCTTCTCTTCTTTTCGAAATTATATCGAGCGCTCGTATCCACAGCGAGAGAGACAAACATTCGGAAGTGGATAAATCCACCGGTGTGTGTTCTTGCGGAGAATGATACACACGGCAACGTACGAGTTGATCCCGTATTGTATTGTTTTTTTTTTCTGTTTTCATCGTTCTCCTCTCTCTCTCTCTCTCTCTCTCTCTCTGTGTGTTTGCCTTTTCTCTTCCGTCCCGCAACTTTCCTGCCTCTCTTATGTCGAACAAAAGTGTCATAAAAAAATCAGAGAGTGGACCGAGCGCGGTGTCTCTTGATTTGATCTCGTCCCGGAATATTTGCGAAAAAATGAAGAGTATCACCCGTCGGCTTACCATCAAAAGCGGTCGTATACTTTGCCGTGCATTATCATTAAGATAAAAATGCGCCGACGATAAAAGCGAAATGGAGTGGCGGTGAGGAACCTGAGCGAACGATAACCTTTGGCCCGCGTCAGTACACTGAAGGTTACAAGAATAGAGAGAGAGACAGACACAGAGAGAGAGAGAGAGAGAGAGAGAGAGAGAGAGAGAGAGAAAGGAAGAGAGAGAGGAGCAAAATCAATAACGCAGCTAATAATAAGCATCGAATCCCCTAAAGTGATGACGTTACATCCAATTTGTTCTCCCGGAACGAGACGTAATGGCTTCGGCTTTGTGGATTTTAAAGGCGATCGTCCGGAAGTGAAATGCTCGCCGCAACCGAAAGTAACCACAGTTAACTGCGATTTTTTATGCAACTCTAACTTGATCTTTGTTTCTCTTTCGCACAAAACTACACAGACAGAAATGGAGATGGAAGTATAAAAGTGTTTAATTTGAAATCTCTGCATATATTGTCGAGAAAAACTATATTAAAGCGGATGTGGCACTTTTTCCAACAATTATCGAATTAAAATCGACCGATTGGAGTTTGACATCTTAGTGCGTGATTATTTTAGTAAAAAATTATAAATATTGATGTTTCAATGTAATTTACATTTTTTTAAAGAACATTTCAAATCTATAAACAAAATAAAATACAAAAACAGAGAAATCAATTTATACAAATTTTGATCTTGTTTAAATTTTCATTTACTTTAATAACACGTGTTTATTTTAATAATACAGTTATTAAAATAAATATACACACCCGGCTATATTATAACAAATGCGATATGCAATCCGTCTATCGCGCGAGTATTTAATCGACTGCCGACGAGTGATCGCACCAATATACTTGCTTAACAGCTTTCGCGCTTAACTGCCGTCCTAAACAAATGACTGCAACCACGAGCGAGCGATAGTTTTCGCATAGTTCCGGGCCTCTCGCATGCCGGTGGCGGACCGGAAATTTACGCTCTCCGAAATCCCTCAGAATTTCGTGATCGCCATCTTGACACGCTTCAGTACAAAAGTTCCGCCGCCGCCGCCGCCGCGCTCTCTCTCTCTCTCTCTCTCCTTTGACAAGTCCTTGTACGATACCTTTTGGGAACAAATTAGAGATTGTCAAGGAACAGGGAAATTTCAGATGAGATTCACGTCCGTGGGAAACGAGAGAAGTAACCGCGAAATTTAACTCTCCAAATTCGCGACACGCGCTTTATGTTAAAATATCGCGCTTTTGCATGCGAAAATAAAGATTGCATGAACATCAAGAATGTTTAACTCGTTGAAATTCTTGAAGTAATTTCAAAAAAATTGTTACGTGTATATATATATATATATACATATATATACAAAATAAAAGTGCACTTTATCATCGTTAAGTTCTTTTTGCAGATATATGTATATGTATATATATGTATCTTGTTGGTAAGAGAAACATCTTTTCGAGAAACTCGCATAAACAAGTTTATCAGCCAGTGGAAAAACAGGAATGGATGCAGGCCGATATGCCGAGAAAACTTCCGGTAAAAGTTTTCCAACTGTAAGTCGAAACTTACGGTCACTGTATAGATTTAAAAAATTTCGAATTGACGCGAAAAAGAGAGATCGCGCGTTTTTCTCGCCCTTTTCCTCTTCCTTCACTCCTGGAAGAAACTCGATTGGGTTAAAGCGGCTACTGTTAAAACAAGTCAAATATGATTCTTGAGAACACGGACGTCGCGAGAGACGTAATTGATTCAATATTTGGATTAATTCGTTTTTTTATAATAAAAAATTTTGTAACGCTATTCTTTCTCTCTCTCTCTCTCTCTCTCTCTCTCTCTCTTGCGCGCGCGCGTAACGAACTAACCCGTTAATAATAAAATTGGAGAAGAAATTTACGCTCGCTGCAACAACACGTTAACTTTCCCCCGTCCATCAGACGATTTCTTAATCAATATTAAACCTCTTTAATAAATCAAGTTATAAATTTCAATCAAGAATTTCCTAGAAACTTCCGTTTTCCTTCCTCGCAAAGGCGTCTTTCATCAGTCAAAGAATTTAACGTCGATTAACTACGCTCCCAGTAATTAGCGTCAATATATCGACAGAGATGAATCCCAAGAGCGCGTAAGGAAAATCTCAACAGAAAACTTTGACAGAGACCGAGAGAAAACTTCTAACTTTTTGATCTCGGTTTGGATCTTAAAAATTGCAAGAAACTCTATTGGGAAAGAAATATCCCTCGAGGACTTGCGAGGTTCTTTCTTTCTTTACGCCCGCCTCGCTGCTCCCTCCCTGACTTTGTGCGAGAGAGAAACAAGAAGTCCTAACGGACGAATGGTCAGATCGAAGAATAAAGCTCGCTACATTGTTGATATTTGAACGTTGTGGGATGTATTTTCGATAAGATAATCACTTCGAGTTTTGTTTACCGCATGTGTTCTTCAATTAATATTTCTGATAAAGAAATTTTTCGTATACTTTTTGCACAATATTTGTAAATCGAACGGATTGTCAAGTTATTAAAAATAAATGTCACTTCGTCTTTTTAAATTTATATTAAACATAATCTTATTGATTAGAAACGTTACTCTTGTCAAAGACACCCGCGTAAAATCGCGTATCGTTTTGCGTGAAAATCACAAATTATTTTATACAACGTAATTGCGGGCGGAAAAATCTTTTTCTCTGTTACGATTTGTAGCGGCGCGACGACGACGCGTCCATTCGAGAGCGTCGGCCCTTTAAATCAAAAGTTCTTCATCGACATTCCGATCGAGTGGATACGAAAGCGTAGAATGAGCTTCTCGATTATTCTCATTTCGTTTCGCCGCCATCACTTTAATGGCGTTGTTTCGTATCGGACGTAGGCTTTTGTGCGGAATATCGAATAGCGGCGCTTTGTTGAAATCCTTTTCGGTCTAAAAAGTTTCTCATCGACATAACGCTCCGAAATACTCGTGGCAAATCTTTTTTTGTAACGCTATTGATAGGATATGTCGTTACGGCAAAGAGATATTATAAATGTTTCTTTCCTCTCTGCCGGAACAAAAAAAAAAGAGATTGCGTTTTATTTTCGCAGTATCGTACCGTTTCTGACACTTCATGTTTCTTCTGATTTTCGATATGTAAAATTATCATTGCAATTGTCATTTAATATTTGACACAATTTCACGGTACTTTCTCGCGAACGGGCACGAAACTACGATACGTTCTAGAGATATGAAAGACGAGAATCTCTAAAAAAAAAGAAAAAAAAGTCTGTCTCGATTCGTATTTCCGTCGCGCAAAAATTGATATCGAATCTTGTTTTTCGAATGTTATTACATAAATATCGGAAAAAACGGGATAACATAATGTTTAATGAATATACACAGCTATGTAACAGGATTTTTATCGCTGAAATCGGCACTCTCGTCTATTGGGCATGTTGCGAGAATTGCTCAAAAGCCTGTGTTTTGCGGTTTGAAAAGTTATCCATCACACACCACACTAAAAACTATAAATTCCGTTTCGATGGGCGCCTATTGAAACTGTGGCGTATTCAAACGATGTCGCCTGTAGCGTCGTGTTTGCATGCGCAACGTTCTAACAGGCCAGAAACCACATTGCCCCTGTCTATTTGAAATATTTTAATCGGCGAAGACAAAGGGCCTACGCGTCAAAAAATCATTTTTCAATTCGTTTATCTCAAAGGGAGCGTTCGACCGACATTGCAAAAAAACAAACACAAAAAAAAAAAAAAAAAACACAGTCACTGTGTTTTTTGCAGCATCGTATCAGCCTTTGTGATCTAACTGGAACAAGTCGTTGATTCACAAACAAATTTTGACAAAAAACTAACCAAAATCCTCCTGCAATCACACGTTTTAATTATTACAGAGTTTTAATATTCACGATTACGCGATGTTTTTTTTTGTTTTTTTTATTTTTTGCACACAGTACGAGAGAGACCCATTCAAAAACCTTTAGATTTTAAAATATCAGATTTTAGTTCTTTTAATCGATGTTTTGTATATTGTTTTCTTTTTTTTTTTTTTTTATCAAATATACAAATTATATAAAAATCGCACCAGGCTTTCTAATGAATTGAACTCTAAAAAATGTGGCTAGGGTAAAAGCGATGATTTTTTTTTTTTACTATGGGAATAAAAGGGTTATTTCTATATACCTGATGCAAATCTCAAGCATTCGATATAGACTTTTTTGAAATAAATTTAATTCAAATAATTAAACTTCCGCAATGTTATTCCGCATCCGCATAATGCTCGGCTCTCTTCGGTATTTGTTCTCTTTTACTGATGAATCAATATTTTTTTTAAATTTGCTACTCGTTTACCGAACTTCCGCTACTGCGATGCTGAATAATAGTTTTTTTCAAGTTATTTAATTTCTCCTAGGCTACTTTCCAGGTCTCTTACTTCAAGTTCTCTTGCCCCTAGGCATTGACTTCACCGAGAGATCAGGTTATTTACCGCTGCCAAACATTCGGGGTCGAATGCTCGGGGTCGAGTTGTTGGCAGTAGGTACCGTCTACTCTTGTTACGGTAGCAAGAAATTCACTTTTTTTTCCTTAGCCGGGGACTAATAGTGCGTGAAATACCGCGGAGAGAAAATACCAAGTGGCGAGCGGAATCTGGAGGAACCTCCTACGTAAACTCTCATAGTTTTCGTATACGAAGCTGGCTGGTGTACGGTCGTTGAAAGATCAAAGGCGTCGCTACTCGCAAACCATCGTCGGTTAGCATCGACAATGTTTCTAATGTTAATGCAAGGATCTTGGATGTAATAACTTTGTCAAAATAAAAATGCCTAATTTTTACGCAAGTATCGCGCGCACCTTTGATCCGCAATAGGAAAAAAGTGCGATCGCTGATCTCAAATTTAACTTCCTCCAGCCACTATCTAACACGTATGACCTCGCAGAGAGAGAGAGAGAGAGAGAGAGAGAGAGAGAGAGAGAGAGAGAGAGTCCACTTCGCAATTAACCAACTTATAATTAGCGCACGACACTGACAACTTTCCTCAGTTCGGATTACGGCCCTTTCCTGTCAGCGACAAACGCGTTACTTTGTCGGCAGTGTCAGATAATAATTGTTACGTGCTTTTCGCTCTCACTTTATACACAATATGCACTCGGTCAGGCTTCTGGTTTCCTACCGCGATGTTAACGGAAGATGAATAGCTCGATAAACGTATTATCGTTTGTTGAAATGTCATATCGCTTTAAATAAATATAAACAGGACAACAACAAACACACAGCGCAACGTATATTTATCGAATGACTAATATTTTGCGACCGAATATTTTTCAATAAAAATAAAACGAGAAGCTACAAGGTAAATGCCCCCTAACGACCGGACAAGTGCCATTGGCCGAACACATTTGTTGAAGAAATAATTGCAACGAAATATTTATTTGTTTCAGAGTGTCTGAAACAAACGACCGAGTCCATCTTTGTGTGTTTTGGCTGTGTGTCAAAAGTTTTAGACATACTGTATGTAAAAAGTTAAAAACTATTAAATGCAAATTTATTAAAAAATACTTAAAACGTTGAGAATTGTTATAATTAATATTTGCGTATCTAATAATTTTTAAAATAAATCTCCGGCCACTGAGACATTTGTATGTTATAATTAAAATGATACTCTTGCTAACACGCTTTCAAAACGACAATTAAAAATGACAAAACAATTTCGCTATCGAAGTTCAGACAGCGCGATTTGTTTGTTGAACGACTTGGACCGTTCTTTTTCATTTGAAAAGGCGACGCCGTTTGTTAAAACGGCCTTCGTCAAGAATTCCAGGCGCAGTTGTCGCTGATTGCGCGCAGTCCAATTATAATTTTCAGAGAGGCACAGGCAATTAGCCATTGCGAGCAGCTGCAACGGGCGAACGCTGCCGCACGGCGCGGTGCATCTTATTATATCGTCTTTTGTTGTACGCGCGATTCGACTCTACACCGAACGTGCGTTTGAGCAACGCGACGACCAACACACAATGAACGCGTTTGTTCTCTCTCTTCGTAGGCCTCCTCGCAGCCAATAATTATTGCGAAGCGACACAGCTCGGAGGTGCGGGAGCAAACAAGTCGAGGAAATATGCTCCATTAGACGTAATTATACGGAAGAGCACACGCGCGATTACCGCACCTGTCGTCGCACAAAAAAAACATCGCGTTTATCTTACAGATGATAAATATATGTTTTTTTTTGTGAATATTAAATGACCGAATTTTTTTATCCTCGAATATTATCGAGCTGCGAATAATGCTTATAGTGGAATGCAAAATCAACGCTTTTAACGTGATTGCTGTATTTGTCGCGTAAGTTACAGATCACGAAGAGAAAGAGAAATCTCTTTTGACGCTTCTGTAAAATTCGCCGATTCATACCGCAATGTTTCGATGCTTCTAATCGAGTGTCGAAATCTCACGTGAGAACCAACTGGCAAAACTGCGGAAGGTGCTCTTTCCATGAAACATTCATAACTTCCGGTACCTGGTCGTCGTGGTCGCCATTCTGCGGCAATGCGCGCGGATACGACATGTATTGTACATGTGTGCGACGATATATACGTTCGATCGTGTCGGCGAAACGTTGTATCAGAGAGACTGTCGCCAGTTTCTGGGCCAACATCAATTTCAATCTAGGATCGCTTCACTCGAGGTTTTCGCGATGAAATCGAATGTACCCGGTTTTACGAGATCGTTCGGGCGCATCGCGAGACATGTGCTCGAAGATATCCCCATACGTAGACACGCGTATAAATGTATTTTATTTATATCATTATATTATTATTTATATTATTTATATATTACACACGTCTATGTATTTTGTCATTTACATTTATTTGTAAAAATACAAGATATTGAATTTTGAAGATATGTGTAAGAAAATATAAGATTGTTAATATCTATTTATCGAGATTTAAATAGCTGGTAAAAGCATTTAGTGAACCAAATAAAAATACGCGTAACGAGTGAGAAATATAAAAATAAAATAATTTTGTCTCGAGCGCAATTATATTTTCACAAAGTTTCTAGTTAAATTTACCGTTCAATTTATATTACTCGGAAATAAATCCTTGGGAAAGTGATTTTCCCTATTTCGGTAACTTGATGAAGGGTCGATTATTTCCAAACGATTCGTTACACCCCATAACTCGTACAAGCCTTGGTAGTGTGTTACACGTATATGGCGATAAAATCGCATTTCACCTTCTTGGAAATCTAATGAGGGAGCAATTACTTCCTAGGTTGACCCCAACACGCCCGAATATATATATATGTCTTGCCTTCATAACGCTTGACGGTAATAAAATTACGCTTCGCCTTCTCGCGACCACCGGGGGAAACTCCCGACGAAGGAGCGATTACTTCCAAACGATCCGTTAACGGCCGTGAATATCGTCGTCGGCGGGATATATCCCGCAAATCCGGGAGAGATACTACGGGCAAGTCCGAGAAATTCGATAATCAATTTGCATTCAATAATCCACGATCGTTAAGACGGATGTATTCGACGGAGTCTGGGCGTCCCCAGAACTACCGGGCCGGAAATCGGCATGCGGATTAGACGCTTTGTCGTCGCCACGGCGCCCGGGACGAGAAGCGTGTGGCCTCGATTCGCGCCGGTCCGCAGGATTCCGGTCTGCTTATGAATGCTTCATGTCGAGTTAACGTGCACCCCGTATACGAATCTATGCTCTACGCATTCACGCCGCGCATCAATGTTTTACTCCACTGCGGAAATTACGGGGAACGCCCCGACACGATCGAGCGCGGCATTCAGAGATCTAAGGTTCTCAGCGCCTCGAGATTTAATAAGACAGAGAGAAAGAGAGAGAGAGATAGAGATATAGATAGATAGATAGATAGAGAGAGAGAGAGAGAGAGAGAGAGAGAGAAAGAGAGAGAGAAAGAGAATATATAAACAAATTTACAAAATAAACATAAAATATAATTTTTCTTGCACTCTCTTCAGTGCAAAAGATTTAAATTATTTATATCAATTATATGTAGTGTTTCTGCAGTTTTATTATAAATTCCACGAGATTTATGTTTATCAAAATAGAATTGAAAAATAACGTTGCTCGGGAGCAAAATATAGAAGATACAAAAAAATGTCCAATATTTGCGTATCCTATAAATATATTTTACGATTATTCACCAACCTATACATATATCACATTTAAAAAATACAATCTCTAATATTAAATATAATATGCAATATGCAGTGTGAATTAAATTTATAACGTCAACAACTGCGTTTTCTCATTGCATATGAACGAGTAATAATTAATAAATAACAACGCGCGACGCAATAAAAATTATTTATATCACTGTGAAAACAGTAATATTTTTGTGCAATATTTTTGTATAATGCACAAAAAATAACACAAATGTGAAATAATACCTCGCAGAAAAAACGAAAATTGATATTTTCTCAATTGATATTTTCTCCGTGAGAAACAATGCGTCATTCTTTTAGCGACAAAATTCGATGAAAAGGCATTTTTGCCGATATCACTTCGTAATGTAATTCGGATTACCTTGCGATTTAATTGCTTCGAACGTGGATAGTTTTACGAAATTGTTTTGCCGCATTCATCAGAGCTCAAACTTCCCGCGGAAGGATTCGCGAACAAACGCATCATGGCGTATCAGCGCCGCATCGTCGTATCCACGAAATTGTAGACAGGACAATACCAGGTGATAAAATAATTCTCTTTCTCGCTGAGAAACGCTATTTCTGCCGATATTGCTCGATATTCATTCAATACGGATGAATGAATTCTCGTCGGCAATAGACGCGCAAGGAACTTGTGCCTAATATCCGTCCGATATAAGAGAAGCATTTTAATCTGTATCTTACTGCGCACACACATGTGACGCGGGGTATACATGTGCACATGTGAAATTCGTACAGCGGTCAAAAAATGTCTCAAGAAGACGACGTCGGATTTTTATACAAAACGATGAGTAAGTGGCAACAAAATCTGCAAACAATTCACACGTGTTACATAGAAAAATCTCAACATTGCTATGTAACATTTTCAGAAATATGAATAAACTTCAAAATGCAAATAAAATATAAGATGCATATAATTTTGAGAGTATGTGTATATGTATATAATTCTTGTACATACGCATCAAATATTAAATTTTACATCCAATATTATGTAATTTATCGTTTAATATTATATGTTTGTAGTCTACTTATATCTTTAATAAATCTACCTATAATCTTAAAGTAAACATTTTTCAACATGTACACAACTCAATTTTTTTATATTAATTTATGTCATCACATAAATTTAATAGCTTCATCATAGTTTTTATATTATGAAAAAATGTACACACACAGAATTTTATATTATAAACAATTGTATTATATTATTTAATTTACTATTAAATTTATTTATTTACTACTGCTTATGCACTGTGAGTTACTCTTTATATGAATGTTCTAGTGTCAGTTAATGTCTTTGTATTACTGATATACTAATTTGCTCATTGTATTTATGCAAAATTTAATATTTTTTATTATTGCTTTATTATTATTAATTTATTAATAAATGTACATTAGTATCTGCATTTTGATTATGATAACCTGTTAATTTGTCCTTTGCATGCGAATGCACGATGATGATAACCATAATTATTTTATGACTGCAATTTTGTTTACATAATATTAACCTGACATATCCTCAGTAATCTGTGTGTGATGTACGTGTACGTACGTATGTGTGTCTATGTATCTATGTGTGTTGTAAGTGATGTCTGGTGATGTGCTTGATGTGATGGAAGACATTTTACAAATATCTATGGTGATACTATGATGTGTTCAAAATTGATGAAAGCTGCGGAAGAATATTGACAGTTTCTTATGCTATAGAAAAGAAAAAAACATTCTTAGTTTGATTAGTTTTCAAAGATACACAAAAATATCATGAGTAGCACATGTATGTTCAAAATTAAGTGCAGACATAACCTAAAATTATTTCTACATTAGTTTTAGTTAGAAATTTAGAACATTAACAAAAATAAAGAGTTTTATAAGATACATGTACATATATACGTAGCTGTCTGAGAAAAATTAAGCACATTTTTTTATTATTTGCAGTTGAGAGAGACCCCAAAAAGAGAAGAGTGAAACCGGTTGAATCTGCGCAACAGTCCCTGCTTGATTTCGATTTGGGAGAAAGTTCAGATGACAGTGACTTTAGAATTGAAGATCATTGCGAGGAATCTGATGATGATGATGATTCAGTAGATTCTAATAATGTTGGAAAAGGTAAATTATAACTTATATTTAATAATGATAATGTAGCTCAGATATATGTAATCCAAAATTTAATGTTTTTTGTTTGTTTTTGTAAAAGAAGAGGAAAATGTGTCTGAGGAATCTGATGACTCCTTAGAAGATCCATTATTGAGAGGAAAAGATAATGCTGGCTTAACTGTGGGTGATGTAATTGAACAAGCTCGCCAGCAAACTTTAAAGGGTGCACCTCTTGATGAAAAATTGAATAAAATGCTGATTTGCTGTGGTTGTTTGGGAGACAGAAGCGATGATATAAACGAAATCGTTGAATGTGATGGTTGTGGAGCTAGTGTTCACGAAGGTATAAATTAAAAATTTATTTCTGCGCTTGTCAATTTCCTACTATACAAATTTATAAACAAACATTCAACAATTTTAGGTTGTTATGGTGTATCAGACGTAGAGAGTTTCTCAAGTACTGATTCTTTATGTCAATCAGCACCTTGGTTTTGCGAAGCATGCAGTGCAGGTGTTGAAAATCCATCGTGCGAACTTTGTCCTAATCAAGGAGGAATTTTTAAAGAAACTGACGTCGGGAAATGGGTTCATTTGGTTTGCTCTCTTTATATACCCGGTGTTGCTTTTGGTGAAGTAAGTAATTGCACCGCCTGTTATATCTCATTTATTTTATTAAGTGTTATGTACGTAAACCTGATGTGTAGGTTGATCGTTTGTCGAGTGTAACATTGTTTGAAATGGCGTATACCAAATGGGGTGCAAGAACGTGTTCTTTGTGCGAGGATTCGAGTTACGCTCGCACAGGCGTATGCATCGAGTGCGACGCCGGAATGTGTCATACATATTTTCACGTAACCTGGTAATAATTTTGTTTCACATTTGAACATCATAGGTTTTGTATCATTTGTTTGCGAACACCAAAAAAAATAAAAACTTTTTGCAGCGCGCAAAGAGAAGGTTTACTGTCAGAACCACATAGTGAAGAAGTTGACCAAGCAGATCCATTCTATGCGCATTGTAAATTGCATTCTGACAAATCTCTCGTTCGTAAGCGTAGACGTAACTGGTTAGCCTTACAACTGCGTGCGCAGTATCGACAACAGTTGTTGAAGCAACCCAATAACTTAAACACGGAAGAACAAGAAAGAATTCAAAGAAAGTTAGCAAAACACAGACACAAATATCTCGCTCACAAAGCGTCCCGACCACCACCATGGGGTAAATAAAGTTTTTCTTCTTCAGATGTTTTTTTGTTACATCACATATACTTCATATCCTGTTAATTGCAGTACCCACACAAAAAATGCCACGTTTATTAACTACGTCGGCTTCTGCTTGCCGCCAATTGGCAAGGAAAGCCGAATTGATGGGCGTAGATACAGCCGCATTGGAAGCGCAAGAATCTCAGTTGGTAGCGTTAGTAGATGTTCGAAAAAAATGGCACATTGCTCCCGCCTTCAGCGTGGAATTTATTGGCTATTATTTGGATCGCAATTTGCGCGTAACGTCTATGAAAAGACGATTACAAGAACTCCTCGATATCAACTCGCAATTACTGAACGAACAACAGAGACTGGACAGAAAGTATGACGAAGTAATGAAAGATAATGAAGAGCAGATAAGAATAAACGTGACACTGAAGGAAAAGATCGAGCTGTATCATCAAGTTCTTAAGACTGCTGGTTACACGAAACATTTGCCATCGATCGCTGATTTAGCAAAGCCAAGAATAACGCCTATACTGGGTAAGTCACACCGTATCACTTTAAATCTTGGAAAGATAGTACGCAAATGTGTTTCCGTAGGTACGGGATTAGGCGTTCCCACGGCAGCCGCATTGAAAATGGGCGTCGGATTTCCATTGCCTGTGGGTAAAGGTGCTGAAGGTTTGCGCGAGGGTAGGGTATTGAGTAGCCAAGCGCAGGAACAAAATCACAAAAGCGAGCTCACGACTTTACGACACCAGTGCGGCATTTGCAGACGATCGACCAATCAACATCTTCTAGCAAAGTGCGACACGTGTCATTTGCATTATCATTTGTTCTGCTTGAGCCCACCTCTTTCGCGAATGCCTAAGAAAACCAGACAAATGGGATGGTAATATGTGAAGAGCCTTTTAGATATTTTATTAATTTTCTTGTTTTTGTAGTTAATCTAATTATCGATTTTCAGGCAATGTTCAGAGTGCGATAAAGAATCTTCAGAATCGGAGGTGGAACGTGTGGACACGTCGGCGCCTCGTAAATTGAGACACTGTAAAGATGACGTTAATTTAACTCCTATACCAATGCAGGATGTACAAGCAACACCAAGCATGCCTGTTACATCGAAGAATTCCACCAATAGTGTACTAAATGTTACCACGCCTGATATACATACAACTCCAAAAGTATTTTTCTCATAAGTAAAAAAAAGATAGCACTTGATGATACTAACGTGTAACTTGTAAAAATTATTAATTTTTATATTCGCAGTTAACTATCAAACCAATGGGCCCACAACCATCAATGGAACTTGCACAAACAGCTGAATCGATGTACAATCCACAATCAATTAATAATATCCCCGTAAGAGAAGGTTCTCCAGAATATATGGTAGCTTCAGCAGATGGGACAGAATCTGTTTCTCAAAGAAGTGGAAAGAAAAGAAGGAGGTACGTGTGCGTAAGAAGCAAAATCTAATTTACTGTTAACTTGCACAAATATAAAATCATGTAAATTTTATATTTTTAGGGAAAAACACAAGAGATATTCTCCGGATCCAATAACTGGAATCAAACAAAGAAAGAGGAAACACAAAAGAAAAAGTTTAGATATAGAAAATCCGGAAGTTCAAAGTCAACCGGAAATTCACAGAAGAATTACGATAAAAGTATTTTATTTCTCTTTACCTACCTACGATACTACATATTTATTATACGATTCGAGAGAATATTGTTAATCAATTTCAAACGCAGATAAAACCGATTCCACGACCGGAAGGTGATGCAGCTTCGGAATCAAGTCCGCAAATGTTTGTGGCCACTTCTACAAGCACCGAAATCACATTGCCACCGCCACCAATTCCACCTGTAAACGAATCTCCGATAAACGTGTCTGCGAATAGCAGCGGTCGATTGTCGACAGGGACAAAGAGAAATAAAGATACGGATCTCATGACGCAGTGTAACGTCTGTGATAATCCTGGAACCAATCAAAATCTGGTTAAGTGAGTATTTTAAAGATATTAATAACTATGATGATCTAAATCGGACACTTTTGTTCTAGATGCGACGAATGTAAAAAATGTTATCACTTTACGTGCTTGGATCCACCTGTGAAAAAATCTCCGAAAAGAAGAGGATATTCCTGGCATTGTGCCGACTGCGATCCTAGTGTAAGTTCATAAGCTTTTATTTTTCATATAAACCTTAGTTTTTATGTATTAAAAATTCATACATGAGAAACTGTGATCATGGAACAATTTTTTATATTCTCACGATAAACATATCGATGATACATTCTGTGTGTGTATGTTCTAATATTGTACATTCTTAAATATTACTATTATAACAAAGTATCGTAAATATTAAGAAATGATATTGTATTACAGTATACAACAAAAGACTTTTGCTATGCGGAAGCGACTATCAAAATTCACTCTGGAAACGTATCTGTTTTTGCATTTTATTCCGCATAAATCCATTTTGAAAGTCCACTGCACTCATAGCTGGACGACCTGCTATTCTTATCTTATTTATTGAAACCCAGCTTAGTCCTTTACATGTTACAATTAATGTTTTGCTGATTTTATCAAATTTCACCGAGCCTGAAAATTTTTAGACATTAATTATTTATTTTATCTAAAAAATATTGTGCAACGATAATGACACCACATTTCTTTCCTAGGAATAAGCCAAGAGTTTTACATCATTGCAATTCTTGGAATCGGTTTAATGAAACACTCAATCAGGAATAAATGATGATTAATTACCCGGCGTGTCATCTTCTGGATTCATTGCATTTGTCGGTTTTGTCACCTGCTGGATGTCTAACAATTTTATTGTCCTGTCATCAAACTTGGTCGTTAATGGATACAATCCTAGAAGTCCGCGATACAGATCATATACGTTCTTCGCCGTCATAGCATCCCACTTTACCCAAGAGATCTTGGATAAAACTTTGGGCGCTGTAATGTGCGAAACAGCAAGATACAGTGAAAGCTTCATATCTTTTGGTTATTTGATACAAGAGAAAAAATAAAGTTACCGTATGTTATGCCTATGTTTTCTTGAGGCTTTGATAATGATAATATATGTGGCAATTGTTTTATTACACAGAGCAAAACATTGGCACCTACTTTAGCCAACTTAACATACAATTCTGGTAAGGTTTCGTCTGGATAAATATCTACTTTTTCCTGTATTATTATTTCTCCAATGTCAAATCTATAACGTGACAAAAATAAACTATATATGTCCATAACTCGAGTAGTTTCAGAAAAAAATATTACTATGTATGTGTGCATGAACACATACATATACTTTAAAAATTTTTAAATTAATAAAAATTTTCTAAGCGGCTTCTTTGTCTCTTACCTAGTTAAGAAAAAAACTTATATTATCTATGAAAGTTTTGTACTAGATATTGAATTGATGTAAATTTATATTATATTATTCTCTAGTATCTCTTTTACCTCCCAGGATTAAAAAGTTTTTTTTAGATAAATACATATAAAAACAAAATTTACTTTTCTGGCATTATTTTCATGATTGTAATTCCTGTCTGTGTGTCTCCATTAATTAAGGAATAAATTATTGGAGCTGCTCCTCTCCATCGTGGCAATAGACTAGCGTGAACATTTAACATACCACTGTGACAAAACGAAGTGTATATTATAATATACATTGTAAAAGATATATATATAAATACACGTACCTATAAAAAATACAAGTGTATTAAAATTATGTAAAGCAACTTACAGTGGAAATGAATTTATAATATTTGATGGTATTAGATGACCAAAAGAGACAACTACGCCAACATCAAAATTTTGTGGATTATTTTCTAGAGGCCATTTATTAACAATAATTTCTCTTTCTTCCGCAAATTGTACAACAACATTTTTTCTCTCTTTATATGTTGATACAACTTCTAATCGGCATAAGTTTTTAGTTCTGCTAAAAAATTTTATATATAAATATATTGTTATATGATACACACACAAGTTTTTCTCACCATTTTTCTCACAGTACAGAATACAATTGTTTATAAAATATCAATTTCAATTTATAAAAAAATAATGAACTTGTGTGAATAATATACTAACTATTCATTATACAAACTTCGTAAACTTTCGATGGCAAAATTATCTGTTCCAAAAAATAATACTCTCCATGGACCATTGGTTCTTTTCCGGACATGTACACAATATGAAGAGGTTATCTCATGCAATTTATCATTTCTCTTAAATATTGTCAGTAAACGTGAACATTTTTTTATTATGCATGTTGGCACGTTAAAATGCAACATTGTATTTTTACATAAAACATTTGTATTTAATATATAAGTACATTGAAATAATAGAAGCACCGTAAAACGTGTACAAAGCGTGATTAAACGGATATCCACGCATGCGTTACTCAGTAGTAGCCATGGTAGTGGCACTAGTGGAAATGTATGTACAGTACCTTACTTTAATGCAATTCGACTTATATGTAGTACACAGCAAAATAAAATATAAATTACAGCATATGTTATAGCCAATTCGATTATTTTTTAATATATATTGTAAGGATAAAATGCAAAAAATAACAAGCACTCGATTCAAAAAAGAATATAACGTTTTAATATTAAATCATCTCTCACACGGCGATTATGCATTTTTTAAACAAAAGTTGATTTCATTACGTGAAGACAAAAATACAAAAAATATATATAGTATATACATATGCACTTAAATAAGAATCTATACGACCTAAAGAGAAATAGCTTGTATACATTATTTAGATGTACGTCTTTATCTCATATATTTTAATCATACCATAATCACCTGAGGTAATGTAGAATCTTTTGACTTTCTTCTCAAAAATAATCGTGACAAGTCAGAAATAGCTCTATTTTCTGTATATTGGATTTTTTTAAACAATGTGCTATTTACACAGCCAAGTTTTATTGGCAAGATCTTAAATTTCATGATTTTTCCCAAAATCTCAAAACAGACATGAAACTTATTGCATTCAACATCTATATCATAAATACGTAAGCAAATTTCAACTTCAACCAAATCTATGACATCTTCTCCTACACAAATAGGTGGTGGGTTTCGAGCTAAAAAAAATGATTTAGACTTATATATTAAATGTGACACATCATTGAAATTCAAAGATGCAAAACATTACCTGAAACTGTTTCATTAATAATAGAATAATTATTATAAGTAAGTGTAACTGAAATCCCATAATCATGTTCCAAGTAGCTGGCATTTGCACATACTATATGTTAAAAAAACATCAATATAAATATTATATATATTATACATAATGCATTATACGTATAATGTACAGAGATATAATTGTTTAGATACTTCAAATCTATTGACAGTAATGAGATATATACTGACATGTTCCATTCAAATCAATTCTATCCCATTCTATGTGTTGGCAGCATCCACAGTCATATGAAATGCACTCACAACTATTATCTCTTCTACTAGACTCATCTATAACAAAGAAAACTTTTTTTCTACTTGTTTATACATGTTATCTCATAATCACACATACACTCAAAGTTTATACATGAAGTTTTAACTAGCTGCGTTCGGAAAGCGTGTTATCAGCGCTGCATCTCATTATATCTTTCTTGCTCATTAGATGTAAAACAAGGACAGAATGACGCAATAGCGCTGATATGTAGCGTGCTCCCCGAACGCAGCCACTGACTATTGTTCAAGTTCTTTAATAAGAGAAAGTTCTGGCAAAAGAATTATCTTTCAATAAACAAGTTAATATACGTACACATATAATATGATAACAGTATAACTTATAAATACATACTGAATACATCGATATACGATATTGCGGATTCTGTTACTGAAGTTATCGCATCTTGATCTGTTGACTTAACGATTTGAATATAGAGCAAAAACACCGCGATAATTCCCACAAAACTAATAATAAAACGTGCCATGATTTTTGGCCTAGTATTCTGCAACGCTACTACACCAAACTATTTCCCATCAATATCACTTCCTACGTAGCACTGTGTCACTTTTCTGTTGACTGTGCTCGCGTAAGCAAAGTGAATAATATGTTCGATATTCGAAACCAACTTCAAGGAACAAATGTCGTCGCTTGAATTATCAGTTTTACATTTCGCTTTCCATTATTTCCAAAGCAAACAACAATGCTGGTTATTTATGTAGTTACATCGCATTGATTACGTTAGGAGAAACACAAGAAAACCAAAAGAGACAAAGAAATATCACACAAATAATATTCCAATTCAAATTGTGCTTCATAAAATTTAGGAGCAGTTCTACCAACCATAGACATGTATAGGGTCATCCGTGGCATTACCTATCAGAGAGAAGACTGAGAGTGGCCATGCCATAGTTGTTTTTTTTACGACGGTTTCCAGCCGCTACTTTCAGCGCCGGGTTCCACTTTGCGTGGAACTCATGAACTACAAAACGTGTTCCACTTTTAGGCGCATACGATACAATTGTATCTCGGTTAGAGTCCGTGCTAGATCCACTTTCATTCGGTTTGAATCCGTGATACATCCACTTTACTGTCGATAAGTAGAACTGCCAACCATCGAGAGCATCGGTGATGGAGGCACGCACACAAACGAAACCGTGTCCGTGTGCGTGACGTCCAACGACATGAAATGGAACCCAGCGCTGAATAACATAATAAATTTTGGTGAATTAAAATTGTCAAGATATAATAATAATTTTAAAGTTTTATTACGTCAAGACATGATAAAAATTTGATGACTTGAAAATATATGCTCTCAGTGCTAGCCTCAGTTGCTTGATCTTCCTCGACACTTGGGTCCTGTTCCGTTATTACTGGCAGTATTGAACAATCTATAGGATACGTAACGTGAACCTATAAATTTTCAGTACTGCCAGTAATAACGGAACAGGGGGTTGGACCCGTGCATATAGGACAAAAGAGAATCGCATGTTGTGCTTTACCGCGCATTTCAATATGTTCAAACTCGAGCAATCACGAGTAAGTTCCACTTGGCGCAACAATCGCGAGCGTAGGTCGAGTTTACAATATTCTGTTTCATTGGTCACTTTACCAAACATAACCAATGCGATTGGACAATGTGGACGCGACCTACGCTTGCAATTGGTACGAGCGACAAGAAACACCGAAACTTTCTCTGTAATCGACGCGCAACTCGAGACGGAGCTTCTATCATTCAAATCAGGTAGTTTTCACTATTTTTGTCATTTTTCACGTAACTATTCGTGATATGCATGTACCACAAAGTGTCGGACGTTTGAAACAACAAGTATTTAGTACCGCATACGCGTCGAAAACAATGCAAGGCTGTCAAAGTGTTTCGCGGCAGTAGCATTTCCAAGAACTCGGTAGAGCATTTCCAAGAATGGCCAGCTCAAGTACGTTTCTTTTCTAATTGTTTCGTTATTTCTTCGCGTTTGTTACTATCTAGCGCGCGAATATCGGTAGTTCGCGAAAATTAATACATGTCGCAAAGTGACGGGTGTACGCATTGATAAGTTGTATCGCAAGTAGAGCTTGCCGTCCGTCCTCTTTTCCCTGAACACCGTCTTTTTCTTGGAATGCCGAAAACGGGTGGATTTTCCAAAGACGTCCGCGGTGATTTATGCTCGTCCGGTGTTTTAGGGAATCTTGTTGGTAAATATTTTACTTTATTTCTCTCGCGTTACTCTGAGGTTGGATAGCTATCCGTCCTCTTTTTTTCCCGGACATTTCATGGCTACCCTAATCGCAAGTGATAGTGAAGCATTACAATCAATTATGGCGCGGCCATTTTTTTTGTCAGTAATATTACGAATTCATATTACGTCTTGACTATAAATTCAATTCACATATTGAAAATTCATACTCTTTTTGTAAATGTTTTGTTTATTATAGTTTTTATATAGTAGAGAAACAAAAAGTTACATGTACATATAGATGTATACATATTGAATTAAGTGTAATAAATATGTTTACATATTTTACAGATTCCAGAATTAGAAGGCAGTGTAGGACATATCAAACAGTTTGTACAATTTGTAAACAAGAAAATGCATTATAAATGTAGAATGACTTGCAATTGAAAAAGTGTGAACCATGGCTTTTACCCGACTTATTTCTTACAATTGGAGCTTGATTCTGGGAAGAAGGTACGTTTACATTTATTTATTTTGATAATCAAGTTTTTATTTGTTTATATTTATGTAGATTTTTCTATTAGCTGGCTGAAAGAAGAAAAGTGCAACAAGTGCAATGATCTGATTTCAAGTGACACTGTGGATCTTTTAAGAGGAAGAGAATCTTAAATCGGTAAGCTAAAAACAAATTTTCTGCGATTGTAGTTCACGGTTTACGACAATGGATATTTATTGATGAATAAACCCGACGAACGTTCGAATCCGCAACAACTATTAGCTGCACTAGTGTATGACACTAATGTTTTAGATTTTAAAGGACTATAAAATGACGGTCGTTAAACCGGGAATGACTTCCGATCAAAAGAAGGTGGAAATTTGTTCGCGAGATAAATCAGAGACATTGCTTAGTAAGCGTAACAATAAATATAAATTTGAGTATAAATTTTACTATTAAAGCAATATCGATCAGATCTAAAATGAGAAGAATAGAAATTTAAAAGTTTGTTAACATGTTAAAATATTATGCAACATAATATTACCACGTTGTTTATGTTAAACATATATAAAATATGGAATGGCCATTAAATATGAAATTAAATATGAAATTTCCTCTTTTATGCTTTTTCAGAACGCTGGAAATTGAAACATATAAATAATTTAATAGAATTACACAATAAGACGCCTATATGGAATGATGACACAATCATATGTACTAAACTTTCATGGACGAGTAATTTAGGCATCTTTAAAAAATTTTCAAGTTGTTCATGATGGTAAGACAATGATGGGAATATTTAAATATTTCTATTTTATATGCTATATTTATATATAACTGAGAAATATCATTCAGCCTCTATCGATTCATATATTTACAAATTTATTAAATTTAACTTATACTGATGAAATGTAATCTAATTTTAGTGGACTATATTGTAATGCAGTTTTGTCGAGTCTTTGAGGATGTTTCTACAATGGATTACAGATTTCCTCTTTGTACAATCCAAACATTTGCCATTGTTTTGAGTAGTTTCGACAATAAATTAGCCTGTGAATAATAACAAGGCCGATTGATTGTGAACAATCAAGTAAGTATTTCGTGTACTTGTTTCCTAATTATATTACTTTAAGTAGTTACCTTTCTAATGAACAATCAGTAGGGATTACCTGATATCACTCTGATTCGGGTACAAGACGGTATCAAACTTACAAAAACTTGATCGCATGAAATGAGAAGTGATATATGTACGTGTTTATTTTTCTGTACTTTATCATAACACAAATATATTTACAAATATTTTA